>NW_027097385.1:0-60000 GCF_019320115.1 Miscanthus floridulus
TTATTATTATATTACGGCCTCCATCATTCTGTCTCATACCCCACTGATATTAGTAATGAGTTAGGGTCGTCGAGTCTATTGTTGTTTCTACAGCCTGCATGATTCTGCCTCATGCCCCACTGATCATGATGATAGATGAGATCTAATATGTTCATTACATTTATCTTTATTAAACGGTTAAGTGGTGTTGAATTGTTTCTTTATATAAAAAGGGGTTCGGTTAATTATAATCATTGGCTCAGCACAAACCGATCATTGTTGACATCTTATTGCCATTGATTAATATCTGTTTGATTAATGATATTTATCCTGAATGATAACTGATTCTCCTTACATAACCCCATGAGCTCTAATTGATTTATTCTCATGAATATACTGGAATCGACTATTTAGTCGATCTCCTTTCATATCGGTTCTCATAGCCGCACGTTCGGGACTGTCTGGTAATACCGGCAAGTTCTGCCTTTAATTATTGATGAACTTTCTCTCCTTGTCAATTGCAGGGTCAAATTAACTGGCACATCTCGGGAGGATCACGCAGGATCGACCACCCCTGCGCTGAAACTAGGCGGATCTGCTCTATCGAGCGGACCCTTCTGGCTTGCTGCGTGTGTCCTCGGTACGGGATGAAAATTTTGTATCGACACACGTTTCTGGCACGCCCGGTGGGACCCCACAATCGTCATGGCGGTTCACAACAACGACAACATCCTTATGCTACATTATGAAGATCTACCTGATGGGGATAAGGGTATCATCAGCAAAGCTATAGAAGAGTTTCAGAACAAATGTTTGTTGTTCTACACCAAAACACGTGACAACACAATTATTCAGAAATTTCCACTACCAAGAGTTCTGTTACACGGGTAGACGGACACAAATGAAGCTGAAGACATGCGTTTCTTTAAAGAGGTTGTGGACAAATCTATTCGTGATGCCATGTCGAACCATAACGAAGCTTTCGTGGACGTATTCCATAACGCCTTGAAAGAGGCAATTCATAGATTTCCAGTTGGTCAAGGCGGACCGGCTTATTACAACATTCCAGATCCGTCGACCTAGGGGACCAATCAAGTCGGTACCAGCCATCAAGAAGCAGCACCGGCTGGTAGTGGTGATATTCAGACAGTTCAGGGTTCATCTGAACAAACTCAAGAAACTACTGCAAATCAAACATAGTACCATCCTAGACCACCAGTACAGCATGTGCAACAGCCGATGGGGCAAAGTCATAACCAGGTAATCAATTTTGGCACATCAGGCCACATACCGTCGTCGGCTCAAAAAATAGCACCGTCAGTTCAAAGGATCCATAGAGATATAGATCCTTATATAGTTATATCTATAATCAGAGACTTCAAGCAACGAGCCAGTCAAACATCGGCACTTAAAGGCGTTATATATGAAAGGGCTTGTCGATGAAAAGCCGATGAATAAGATGTTGGTAGACGGAGGTGCATATGTCAATCTTATGCCTTACACTACTTTTCGTAAACTTGGCAAAGGACCAGAAGATCTGATGGAGACTAACATGATGCTTAAGGATTTCGGAGGTAATACGTCTAAGGCCCGAGGGGCAATAAACATTGAGCTAACAATCGGAAGCAAGACTCTACTCACTACATTCTTCGTCATCGATGGGAAAGGGTCTTACAGTTTGCTCCTCGATCATGATTAGATTCATGCAAATTGCTACATTCCATCAACCATGCATTAGTGTTTGATTCAATGGCATGGGGATGACGTCGAACTGGTTTGCGCTGATGAGCCCGTGAGTATCGCAATAGCCAATCCAGTCTTTTGGGAACTAGGAGACTTCGAATATTTTTCTGGCAAGTCATGGGAAGGAGGGTTCATTAAGATCAGCAATGAAAGCCAACAGCCGATGCAAGCGATCGGCTCTGAAAGCTTATTTTAGTAGAAAAATCATGACTTCACGTCGGCCATTGGATTAAAGGAAAAATAAGCGTTGAGTCTTAGAGATGGATTTAGGGCGATGTATGTGAACGCTGAGTCAAAGTGTGAGTGCGATTCAGAGTTAATGGATTTCTTAAGAAGTTATGTTTCGCTTAATAGGATACTTGACCTGGGTTGATTAATCATTCAACTTTTGATATGAAAAGTTTTGTGACACCCGGTCAACATTTGGTAGTCGATTTGTTCTCGGCTCCAAATAGCCGGTACCATAAAGGTATCGCCTCGAGTTCAAAAAACAAAAATCTTCAAAGACAATAAAAGCCAATACGATATATATCGCCAATAGAGCAAAAGCAAAAGATAAAAACCGTCATATGCAAGAGCATTGTACTGAGGTATATTCACTGAAAGAACAGAAGTCTTTGTTCATCGGAAGACCCTTAGATACAATCTAACCAAAGATCTTGTTCACCACATCCTGGGCGGATGTGATGTCTACTATAGCCTTCGCTACCATGACAAATTCTTCGAGCAGGTCCTCATGCTCCTCAGGGCAGTCGCCTATTGGGAAACTAGTCTCCGTGGCGTGGAGCTCGTACCCAGTCTGGGCTTATGCTACGGTCAACACCACCGCCGCACCATGACGAACGCCATGGAGGGCAATCTCTTGAACGTGGACCGGGACGTCTTGGAGATGAGCGCCGATAGAGGAACCCCGGGCATTGACAGCGTCTACAGCCGCGTTCACCGCCAGTTGGAGAGATTCCAACTATGCTGTCAGGGCTGACAATCATAAAAAACAAGAAGACTATCAGGATAAAGATAATGGAAGTCAGAGTAAAAAGTCTTCATGGAATTCATCTTACCAGCCACCGTGGCGTCGGATTCGGCCAGCCACGTCCGGATAGCGCTGGCCTCCTCCTCGGCTGCATGAAGAGCGACCTGGGAAACCCCGAGGCGGATCTCGAGCTGGCCATTCTCTCGTGTCACCTTGGAGTAGCGGTTTTGAGCCGCTCTCCACTCCCGAAGGAAGCATCGGGCATCGTCACCGTTGTACGAGTCGGAGGAGTCCGACAATGAAGCTAGAGCAGAAGATACAACGTTAGAGGGCTCACTAGCCCTAGGAAGAGGACAAAGGCTAGCATCCACGATGAACCTAGAAACAAAGTAGAAGAGTTCATCGCTGCGAACAGAAGATTTGCATATCGTCGCCATGAACAAAAGCCATTAATCTCACCTCATATGTCAGAGGCGCTGACTCACTGGCATGTTCTCCTCCGAGATTTCCTCCACCACTCGCTTGCCATGGTTATCCTCGCTGGCCATGGATTTGATTGGATCTACAAGAAGGGAAGGGAACCGCTACAGGGTTTTGGAAGGCGGAGGAGTGCAAAGGAATAGTTGCTAGTGGAGATGCGTTTGAGGCCGAAACCACCGGCTTGTATTTGAAGACCTGAAGCAAAGAGGTGGACGCCTCGAGACATGTAAAAGGCAGCCACAATTAATGGAAGGTGAGACGTCATTTCATTAATACTAATGGGAGTACAACATCGAGCAACTGAAGGCAGAAAATCGAAGGGTTCTCTTAATGAAAGCCGTGTTTTTAGACTCAAATGGATTAAGATCAAAAGTCTGGGATCGATTGTTTTAAATCGGCTCTTTAGTTGAAACAAGAGATACAACGAGATAGCAGAAAAGTATGTCAGTTTTATGCAAGATACATGTGTTAACCTATGGATTACAAGTTCAAAACATCCTGGATAATTTTCAATATTTCTAGCCGGATATCAGCTTCTGCAATCTTTTGCTCGTATTCTTTGGCTATTCCAGGAGTGTTCTCAAGACTACTATGAACGGCTCTGCTTCTTTTCACTTTGGCCAACAGTTCTTGTTTCTTCTGTTTGATGGCACCGGGTATTTGGGCTAGAGTAAACTTGCGACGGACAATAGCAGCCTTCACGTTTTCTAGTTCCTTCTCAAGTTTAGCACGTCTGATTTCCAGCTGGGAAAGCTCTGGATCGGTCTTGGGGGAAGAATTTTTCAGATCAACAATCAGCCGCATCAACTCTTTAGCCTCTTGCCTGTTAGAGTTATCCTGGGCCATCAAAGCTTCATGATTGGACAGGTTTCTCTAAATCGTTTTCACCTTCAGAGCTTGATCTTCAAAGGAAGACAAATACGACAAGACTCAGGAGAGGGCTGGAGATAGACCGCCCTTTATAGCCAAGAAGACTCTCTGCATAGAGTCAGTGTCTCGAACCAAGTCGGCTACGTTCTTCTAAAGTATTAGCAATATGTGTCTTAGCCGATTTCTGGTCTCTTCCAATAGGGCTTCACTAGAAGAAGTAGCTGACGATCTAATCTCATCCTCATCAAGATATTCCTCAAAATTGAGAGAGTAGCTCTAGGCTGAAAGACTGAGTGCCTATGTACAAAGAAAAACATGATTAGGAGGTTTGAATCATTTTATAAAAAAATGGATGGCAAAGAAGGTATAGTAACTTCTCTATAATAGCCTCTATCGGAAGAGGGGGAACAACTAATGATGCATCGACGATATCTGGTCGAATCGGCTCCGAGCTTCCAACATTGGTGTCTGTAATAACAAGGAAAGATTTTTAATTCATGTTTGTTGCAAAGGAACAAATGGAGCAAGTGACTCCCTCACCGTCAGTTATTTGTCAGGCTGGGGAATCAGCAGCTTGAGTATGGACGGCAACAAGACCATCTTCAGCGCCGGTAGGATCGCTAAGTGGACTGTCAAGTGTTTCCTCGAAAAGTATCTGGCGCAAGTAAAAGTCAGGAGGAGGGTAAAAGACTAAGTAAATCAAAGAGTTAAAGAAAATGCTTTGACAAGCGTCAAGGAAAAATTCACATTTTCTGCCATTATGGAAGCATCGGTTACTCCCACCAAAATCGACTCCTATTCAGGATCGGCCAACAAAGGTTTGGTTGGTGATGAATCAAGTGCCTAAGATAGTAGTCCCGCACCCAAAGCAGACCAGGATGCAATGCTCGATAACTGTGAGAAAATAGGATCAGAAAGTTGAACATCAGTTTGAGGAAGGTAAGAATTGTTCACCTGAGCAGCTGATGGCCTTGTTCTACGCAGTCTTTTCTAGTAGTAGCCTTCTGAGTTACCCCTGGAACCACCTTGCATTTTGGGATTGCCATGTCATGATCGTGGGACTGGTAGGGGTTCTCATCAACTTCTTCAAGAAAGGTGCGGTTGATCCCATCCTTGAAACTGGGCATGACGGTTGGTAATCTATAGGATGCCCTCTCCTGTCTAGGCTTGGAGGATCAAATTCAATGTCCTGAAAAGATCAGTTAGAATGGTTGATAAGAAAATTCGCTAAGTAATCTCTCTGAAAAGAGGATGAAGGATTACCTCGCTATCAGAAGCAAATTCCTTGTCCAGAGCTATACACAGAGGATAGACTGGCCCACAGAAGAGAAGGGAACACCATTCTTGCCATCAGGAGTCAAAGAGGTTGGAAGAAAAACTGGCTCTAACCCAGTCATGCAAGGAAAAGGAAGGAAGGTCTGATCCCAATTGAAAGGCTCTGGAAGCTTCCAGCACATCACTAATATCCTCTCTCGGCTTCAGGATGTTCTTGAAGAACAGGCGAAGGGGAAGTTGACCGAGGCCAAACTGATGGGCCATAAAAGAAGGGTTGTAAAACTCATAGGTTGGATGATTGCCTGGAATGGAGGAACCTTTAACCATTTTGCCACAACCGTGATGAAATTCGGCTAGGAGAACGTAGGGTTTAATAAAGGAATTGAAGATCACAGCCGCTATCTCATCCGAACAGCCAGATTCAAATCAGAATTTGAATGGAAAAGTCAGTTCATCATCCTCATTATAAGGTAGCCAAGTCAGGACGGCTACGTCAAACCCTTTGTAAAACTTTTTGAAGAGGTGGACAACGTCGAAGTCAGTTATTATGGCCGATGCAGCCTCGCCATAACTCGTACACTATCAAGCTCTTCCTTCTTCGCCTCTATATTTCTCGTCAAAGTTAGAGGAAGGAAAACTCAGGTCTCTGAGATCAGGCCTCACCATCTTGTGCATGTACAAATTGAACCACAATTGTATCAGCCACCAGGGGCCACTGATAGTCTGTATTGGTTCATTCTTCAGCAATTGGGCAGCCACCTGGTACATCAGATGATAAGCAGCTCCTAGCAGATATTTTCCAAGAGGGATATCCTTGCCTAATGATAGGTGCTTCGCCATGTGTCGGGGACCTAATACCGGGGTACCCAATGAGGTAGGACTAATAACCATCGAACGTTGATGCTTTTAGTTAGACAAGAACAATGCTACTCTTCTTGCCCGGGCAACGAAAGATTGGTTTCGCCTCACCCAATGGCTAAGGGCTGGCTCCATCTCGCCCGATGTCCGAGGGAGGGCTTCGCCTCGCCTGACCCCCGAAGATGGGCTCTGCCTCACCTGACCCCCGAGGGCTGGCCTCTACCTCACCCGATGGCTAGGGGCTGGCTCCGTCTCACCCGACGTCCGAGGGCGGGCTCTGCCTCGCCTGACCTCCAAGGGCTATCTCCGCCTCGCCCGACGTCCAAGGACGGGCTCTGCCTCACCCAACGATCGCACCCTGCTCCTTCATAATGATAAGCACATGGTATGATAGGACATTCGAGTCAAACATAGTACCGAGGACCATGCCCTGCACGCCTACAGGAAGGTACCATCAGTTTACGATGGGACAGGCGCTTTAGGCCCTTTCCGACGTAGCAGTGCCTGAATAGTGTTGTAGACATCGACTGTTGTCCCACAGTGTAGTAGGCATCGCCTTCAGTCCTCAGGCACAGATACTAACACAGGCATACGACAGCCACTATGGTCCAAGATAGAAATCACCTCATCTATAGTGACAGGCGTATTGTCACTTCCCCTGTTACTTCTCGAGGGGTCATAGCTCGGCTCTCCGACATGCCGCACCGTCTACCGGCGTAGGATGGGACGCACCCACTTGCTAAAAAAGGCCAGGGCATGGCCTATGAGGATCAGCGAACACACCACCTCTAACATGGCCTGCCGTGTTTAGCAAGGCAGGCACAGGGAAAAATGAAGACCCGGCTCCCTCAAAGGACCTTCTATACCTTTGGCATTTTCCTCTTTCTCCCATCTATAACCCCTACTCCCCCCTTGGTCTATAAAAGGGAGGGCAGGGCTCCCCACCAAAGGGACCGACTTTGGACAGATAAGTTCAACACACACATGATACTTCACACACGGCTGAGCAGCGACCAAGCTCTTGGTGACCTTTTCGATCATTCCATCAGAGACTTGGGATTCGTCCCTCTCTCGATCGTTTGTACCCCCTACTATGAACCATTTTTGGTACTAATAACATGAGTAGTAGCAGACTGGACGTAGGGACGTTTAGCCCGAACCAGTATAAACCTCGTGCCCTTTAGTGCAAAATCCGGGCCTAACGCGCAACAATCATAAATGTACTAGCCGGTGTTTGTTCGAAACACCGACATCATGAGTTTGTGATTATAAGTCAGACCACAAGATGTCCCACAAAAGATGAATCTCTCTAACCACATATTTAGAAAAGCTACATATTCTTGTTCGCTGACAGATGATTCGTCTTCGACGTGATTCAGAATGTAACTTGCCCATCCAGTGCAGTCTGCTATCTTGGCCAATCTTTTGGAGCCGACACTCAAGTACTCATAGGGTTGCACTGATCTAGTAATTCGAAGGTCGGTCAACATATATATATCGGCCAGAGTAACGGTCATTAGGCCATGACAAAAAATAAAAGCATTTAGAGCATTAGACCAGAAATAAGAAGCAGAGATCAAGAGTGAATCATTCCTCTCCATTTTGGACAACGAAAGTGTTAGGCACTGGTTCAGATCATGAAGCTCTTAGTCTCTGCCCTTTTTCACGGATACCCTACAAAACCAATCTCTCCATCCCTTAGGCGCTTTAGGCCAGTTCCTGAAGGGAGTTTTATTCTAGGAAGATAAATCCACTACAGACTGTTTAAAGGGGATCTGGTTGGTTTCTTGGTGGATGAAATCAGATGGATCAGGATCACCCATAGGCCCGAGAAAATAAACATTAGGAACGATAGCTGATGGAATCAAGATCTCGTTCCTTATTTCCTAGAAATCGGATAAAATAAATTTAAGAAGAGAAGAAATACGGGGTAACGGTCGACACTTGAAGAATGGAAACTTGGAAACATACCTCAGGAACATAGTCGTTGGTCGCCATCACGGCCGGAGCAGGTTCAGATCTGATGAAGATAGCTTGAATGACGGTTCGATAGAATGGTGGATCCGCTAGGGTTTGAGGCCTTGGTGATGACGGCGTCGGCTGTTGGAGTTGGCTCAAGAAAAGAGGAGAAAGCAAAAAGGCCGAGTGCGTCGAAAGGGATACCATTGAGATGTTATATGAGACTCAGGCCGGGAAGTTAGGAGTTATGCGTATATCTTGGGATAAAGCGGTTACGACGCGGTAAACTAATAAGCTGGAATTTTGGAATAAAACCATTTTATCCTAAAATTGGGGGGCATGTGTTTACACCAAAATTTGGGAGAAAGAACGCAGAAACTCGTAGGCTTCCAAGATTGTGCCAATCAAAGAAGATCGATGTCAGCCACGATTCTGTAATCAGGTCTCTTGAGATGACGTCAGCGGATAGCAATGATGAACTACGGTTGGCGCCAGGAAACTACATATCGGACTCTACAAAAAGGGAAAGATTAGAGTCCAAGTTATCTTAAATTAGGAATATTTTCGTTTATGCCAAGGATTGTAACGAATCGTGCTCGAGTATGATTCAAGTTTAGACTCCGGGTATAAATATCAGACCCCGGCTATTGTAAAGGGAATCAATCAATCCAAATACAAGTCAATTACTTTTTCGGCTCCGGTCACCCCTTAGGAGTAGGAGTAGAGTAGATCTCGGCGAGTTCTTCAGCGAGTACGGCTGCATCGATCCGGTCAACCTCCACTGCTTGTCTGTAAGTATCGTTATGGTTTATACCTCTGTTCGTATGACTGCATCGATCCGGTCGACCCCCACTGCGGCTCTAGTATAAGTTAGTTATCGACTCTTGTTTAATTCGAGTATGGCCTGTGTGATTCTGCCTCACACCTCACTGCTTGAATTAGATCGAGGTCAAGTTATCGGCTCTACCTTAGAATAGCAGTCTTTGGTAGCAGTCTTTAGCAAGTCCACAACGGGTTATATTTTCACTCTCGCTGGAGGAAGCAATTTCTTGGAAAAGCTATAAACAAAGTATAACGTCGACAATGCAAGTTGAGATTATTGCTTGTTTTGAGTCAACAGGTCCAGCAGTGTGGCTTAAAAATTTTTTTAGAAAAGGAGGTTTCCCCTGCTTTACTGATCATAAAGCAATTTGTAGCAACATTTACAGCATATGCGTATAGGTGTGCCCGCCAGCTAAAAAGGTTCTAAACCACTCCAGGATCAAACACATTGTCCACAAGTAAAATCGAATCAGAACTCGACTGAATCACAACGTTGTAGACCAACTCCAAAGGCTGAGATCCCGATGTTGGTGGACTTGATTGGTGCCAACCTATTCTAGGAGGCAGCACTCCTCTTTGTTCCATCTTCTGTATCACCACCATCAACTTCTCCTCCACCGCTCCAGCGAACATTGGTCTTCGTCTTTGTAGCGTCTTTGAGATCCACAGCATCAGCAACTTCAATCCTGTCCAAGTGACTCCCTGAAAACATACACTGTTATGCAAGTTCCAGAGACACCATAAAGCAACAGCAATAATAACATTTGTTAACAAATGTTTCTTATTAGCAATCCATAAGGAGGCAATCGATTCATATGACCAAGTACCGTTGAGACCCAAACACTTAGAAAACTCAGTCCAAAGATGTCGGTGCGGGACCCACAGGATGCCCCGCAAGGAAGAGAGAAGATCTAGTCTAACTAGGATTCTCCCCATGTAACCTTAGTAGTAGTATTATTTTGTAATCCTACTAGGAACTCTCATTGTAAACCGACTAGGAATCTGACCTCCTGACTATATAAAGGAGGGCAGGGTTCCTAGAGAAGGGAGATCACGATTTCTACAACACAATCAATCCAACGCAGAGGCTAACGCCGACTGGACGTAGGGCTGTTACTCGACCACAGTCGAGGGCCTAAACCAGGATAAATCGATTGTCTCTTGCGTTCACCGTCGAGTTCCGCATACGCTGAAGCCTGAACAATACTACCCCGGGGACCCCCGTGGCAGGCTATCGGTGGTAAAACATCGACAGCTGGCACGCCAGGTAGGGGTTCTCGGCGCTTTGCGTTTGAGAGCTCGGTGGACCTCAAAGATCAACATTCGCCGTGGCACTCGTCGGCCCCGTCAACAACTCTCTACGGCTCTCATCAGCTTCATTGACAACTCGCTGCACTCACGTCTCAAGCAACGATGGGACTCCCCTAGACTTCTATCAACTCGAGATCCATAGTGCGTTCACAAAACAGGGAGCCATGCAGCCACACACGTTCCTCCATCAATATGCATCTGGTAGAAGACGTCAGCACAGTTCGACCGTACAGCAAGATTGTCTACAAGCATTCCAGATGATACAGACGTCCGAGTCTAACTCCAACTGCTCCCACTAAGTCCGATTACAATCAGACTATTGCTCAGTTTCCAGCACATGATCGGGATTTGACCAGGACAGGCAGAGTACAACCACGACATGCACATATGACGTCCGAGAAGCAATAGCAAGCAAAAGATTAAGATATATGCATATATACACTGAATACACATGCACATACAGATCGCATGCATGCAAATGAGGAAGCCATCAATTTACTGGACGCATAAATCATGATGGGATATGAACGATCCAACAAGGTGCAAGCACACGTCAAGTCATATACAGGCTGACATCACATCTACAACTCTGAAATATCAAAGCCAAATCAGAACCAAGCCACGAGCAGCAAGCCGTCCGAGACCAAAGATAGCAACCTATCCGTTCGAGTGTCCGACTACTTCGAACACACGAGATGTCCAAGTCCAACCGTGCATCAAGCCAGATAACAAGCAAAGCCAAGACTGACTACTCGGTCGAAGAGTCCAAGTACTCGGATACGATTTAAGCAAGAAGAACATGTGATCTACATAACAACTCAGATACGGAAGCCAAGCCAAAAAGAGGAAGGCACACAAGAAAACCCAAAGCTATAGGCTAGACAAAAGTACACCGAGTCTGCACGAACGCAAAAAGTTAAGATGAACTCAGATACGAAGACCTCAGCATGAACGGTACAAAATCAAGATCAACTCGGATACAGAGGACTGACCATGAAGCAAGACGAATGACCAAAGAAGCAGCTGGCCAACAAGCAAGCCATCCGACTGGAAGCAAGCAGGCCACTACGACAACCCGGTAATAGCGCAACACTCTCTGAGTACTCCACGACGACGACGGATTCCGACTACCACTACAACAACCCGCCGACTCCGCCGCGATGCTCAATGACTACCTCGACTACTACTCAGAACCAACAAACTAGTCGATGACGAGTTCCGGATACTCGACGTGTCTACAACCAACTGCTCGGACGTGGTATCCAACTACTCGTCCGAAATACCCAGCAACTCGGCTGCGGCGATCAACAACGTGGCCACGAACCAAGCTAAGTCACGTCTCATTTTTTATATATTCCGGATATTATTCGTATGCCTTTGTGGCCATATCATCTTCCCTTAACGGCTGTTAGTTTTCTCGAATAGTAAGCCTTAATTCGTGAAGCTTGTTTTCTCGAATGGATGGTCACGTCAATGAACCTCTGAACCATATGGATGGTCACGTCAAAGAACCTCTGAACCATATGGGTGGTCACGTCAATGGACCTCTGAACCATACACGAGATTCAAGTGCTTAAACGTAACAGGCTACTACCTAGGAAATTAACCGACCTAGCAAGGGAAGACACAAAAAATCATCATGCGGGCAAACATAGTGCTCTAAAGTCAAATCATCATGCGAGCAAACATAGTGCTCTAGGTCTTCTCTTAACGGTCGCCGAATTCCTCAGGTAGAACACGCCTTAATCCATGAAGCTTGTCTACTCACATGGACGGTCACGAACCGAGTGCCAGGCTCACATGGTCACGTCATGAACCTCTGAACCATACGCCAGAGATTCAAGTGCTTAAACATAACAGGACACTACCTGAGGAATTTGCATGGCCTAACAAGAGCAAGACGCAAAAAGTTTATATGCATTTCATAATGCCGGGGCCCGCCCCTGATTGATTATTCAAATATGGGACATGCTCCCGACTTCATATCTAGAATGTCATTTACAATATATTTTTATGTTTAACATGCAGGGGAGCTACATCTATACCATGAGATCGGGAAAAACACGCTCTTGAGAGCTATTTTACTCAGACAAGTCTAGAAACAACCTGGTTTGATCAAAAAAGAACGCCGATGAGGTACGGCAAGAACCAAGACGAGCTCAGAAAGAACCCGGATTGATCAAAAAAGAACCCCGACAAGGTGCGGCAAGTACCAAGACAAATTCAGAAAGAACCTGGATCGATCATAAAATAACCCCGAAGAGGTGCTGCAAGTACCAAGACAAATTCAGAAAGAACCCGGATTGATCAGAAAACAACCCGGATAAGGTACATACAAGTTCAGAAAGAACCTGGACGAAGTGCAAACAACCTGGAAGAGGTACATCAAGAACCAGAGAAGTCTAGAAATGACCTAGATGAATAAAAACAACTCGGAAGAGCATCACAGCTTAGTAAAATCAGAAAACAACCCGGATAAGGTACATACAAAAGAACCTAGACGAAGTGCAAACAACCTGGAAAAGGTACATCAAGAACCAGAGAAGTCTAGAAATGACCTAGATGAATAAAAACAACTCGGAAGAGCATCACGGCTTAGCCAAACACTAAGCTCGGGGGCTCGGCATTCGCTTCAACTACGCCCGGGGGCTCGAATTCAAGGATGAAAGACCAAGAATACAAGTACTCAAGACTACAACAAAGACAACACATCAAGACCCTTCATCCAATTTCTATTCTAAAGAAAAGTACTCGGAGAAGGCTCGGGGGCTGCGGGATACATAACCCCCAAAAATTTTTTGAAGACAAGAATCTAGACCCTCTGGCTTCTTGTCCCAACAAGCAAGAGGCTCGGGGGCTACACTCACTGAGTGCACATTTATCCAAAAGTGCACATCAGCCGAAGAAAGGACAAAGAAGACCATCTCAAGGTTTCACTTCAAGAAGAACCTGGAACGGATTTACAACAACTCAACGAAGACCAAGAAGAACAAGAAGACTTCCGAAGCTCATCCATGAGATGCTCGGGGGCTTGTCGATACGGGACCCATGGGGTTTCCCATGGAGAAGAGAGAAGAAGACCTAGTCCAACTAGGATTCCCTACATGTAATCCTACTAGAACTAGTTACACGTAATCCTACTAGGATCTCTACTTTGTAACCGACTAGGACTCCCGCCTCTCCTGGACTATATAAAGGAGGGCAGGGGTCCTTAGATCGGCACCCCCGCACATAACCGACAGAACTCACAACCACAATATACCTCGCAACACAACAAATAGCGTAGGGCACAATATACTATCCACACCAGACTGGACGTAGGGCGCCGTGACTTTTTGGCGTGCCGAACCAGTATAAATCATTGTCTCCCTGCGTTTACCATCGAGTTCCTGCAAACGCCGATACCCCTCCGAATAAATCACTGTCCCGGGTACCCCGTGACGGGTTGCCTATCGGTGGTAAAACCTCATCGGCAAAAGGCAGACCACCGGAAGTAAGAGAAGGAGACGGAGAAGCCGATCCAGGCGAAGAAGGCACGACCGGAGCAATCTCACGGGAAGTCAAGACCAATCCCTCAGATGAACCTGCCACCATAGCTGTGGTCACTTCAGAAGCAACCAAGCCAACAGCAGCGCCTTCACCGGGAAACCTTGTCTCCTCAGCAACCGCTTCGCCTACCGAGCGCTCCAAACCCTGAGGCTCGGTACTCGGTAGCACACTAGAAAACTGGCAAGAAGTCGGCGGAGGGTCAAGAGAAAACGAAGGCCTGAAAAGTTGACAGATAAACTTACCAATAAGAACAAAGGAAAAGGGAAGCAGATGCAAAAAGACGAAGCCAGAAGTTACTCACCCGACTATCTTCTTCTTCGTAAAACACAAAGAAGGCTTCGCAGGGGGAACAACGGCGACAAAAACGTTCCCACCACTTGGCGACAGGAGCGGTGTAGCTGATACTAGGGCTTCAGAAGAAGCCGGAGCTAAGGCCGCGGAACAGCTAGGCATCGGAAGTGCGGAGGAGCTCGGTACCAAGGAACTCAACACCGGAGCTTCAGAAGAAGCCGGCGCAGAGACCTTAGAAGAACTCGTACCCGACGCCCGTTTCCTTCAAAAAGATCAAGACTAAAAATCAAGACAAAGAGGAGGAACGCAATAGAAGGGGAATATAAAAGCAACTCACCGCCGCACGATGAGGGGAACTTCATCATCTTCTTCCTCGGTTTCAACTAAGGCCACCAGACCGCCCACTGAAGGAAGGGTAAAAGTACCCGGTTCAAGATAAAAAGAAAGGAGAAGACAAAGAGACAAAGAGTATTAAATATGCTCACCTAAGAGCATGCTAGCTACAACTGGAGTACCTGGAAGAGTACTTGGCTTGCGAGACTTCTTGGAAACAGGTAGGCCAGATGCAGACCCATCCGTTCGCCCCCTCTTCGGGACACTACGAGGACCGCGAGGGACTAGACGAGGAACATATTCTTCATATACGTCGACAAATCCTGAAGAAACTCCAGGAAGCACTGTGGAGAACAGGAACTTACTAGTTGCGGAAGCTCCGGCAAGTTTCTCCCCAACTTTCGCCAAAATAGGGAGAACATCTAGGGGGATCGGGTCAACAAAGTTGCGCCCAAACCCCTATACAACAAGACAAAGAAAAGTTAAACAAAAATGAATACAACAAGAGTACACAAAGTACCCGGACAAAGAGATAAACAACTTATAGCTGGAGGCAAGTTGTTAGCAGAGAACTCGGAGACAGTAAGCTGCTCGGAGACTTTTCAACGAAGATCATGCATGTCCAGAAACAACTCAGATTGTTCGAAAACAACTCATATATTATGTCACCAAGCTCAGGGGCTCGGCCAGCATCACGGCTTAATCAACACTAAGCTAGGGGGCTCGGCCTTCATTTCAACTACTCCCGGAGGCTCGGAACCAAAGACAAAGGACCAAGAATACAAGAAACTCAAGAATACAACGACGACAACACATCAAGACCCTTCATCCGATTTCTTTTCTAAAGAAAAGAACTCGGAGAAGGCTCGGGGCTACGGGATACATAGCCCCAGAATTTTTTGAAGACAAGAATCTGGACCCTCCAACTTTTGCAAGCAAAAGCAAGAGGCTCGGGGGCTACACTCAGTGAGTGCAATTTTTACAAAAAATTGCACCCACCCAAAAAGAACTCGGATATAGTATGCTCAAGAGCCCTTCGACGAAGAATCAGAACAATTTCAGGACAAGACCCTCCAACTCCTTGTTCCAAAAAGCAAGAGGCTCGGGGGCTACACTCAGATGGGAGTACCTTTTTCTTCAAAAAAGCACACACCACTCGAAGATTCCAAGAAGCGCTACATGGTTTCACTCAAGAAAGCACTCGGACGACGCTTGTCCCTACTCGGCAAGACCTAGAGGAACAAGACAAGGCTTCCGGAGTACAATCATGAAGTGCTCGGGGGCTTGTCGGTGCGGGACCCACAGGATGCCCCGCAAGGAAGAGAGAAGATCTAGTCTAACTAGGATTCTCCCCATGTAACCTTAGTAGTAGTATTATTTTGTAATCCTACTAGGAACTCTCATTGTAAACCAACTAGGAATCTGACCTCCTGACTATATAAAGGAGGGCAGGGTTCCTAGAGAAGGGAGATCACGATTTCTACAACACAATCAATCCAACGCAGAGGCTAACGCTGACTGGACATAGGGCTGTTACTCGACCACAGTCGTGGGCCCGAACCAGGATAAATCGATTGTCTCTTGCGTTCACCGTCGAGTTCTGCATACGCTGAAGCCCGAACAATACTGCCCCGGGGACCCCCGTGGCAGGTTATCGGTGGTAAAACATCGACAAAAGAATCTTAGCTACACAGCAATCAAAAAACAGATGATGAATGGACTCAGGATCATAACAGACAATACAAGTCTTATCATCTAGATTCCTTCTTTTAGCCAAATTATCACGAGTAAGTAATTTGTTCTTGGACAGCAACCATAAAAAAATTTGCACCCTTGGGGATATTTTAAGCTTCCAAACTGCATGGACAAACACAGGTTTTACACCATGATGATTAATGACGGCATACAGTGACTGCACTGAAAATTTTCCCGTGAAACTGAAGCTCCAAATGATTTCATCGGCCTCATTACTAAGACTGACCTCCTCCATAATACCAAGTAAATCAAACCACATATTCATAAGATTCTCGCCTACAGATCTAGTAAAAGAAAGCATCAATGTTTCTCCATCCCATACTGCTAATTGTTTCCCCCTGTTGTTCACAGATAACACATATAAAGGCCAGAACTGTGTTGCTAAGTTGGAATTACTGAACCAATGGTCCTCCCAAAATATAATCATCTTGCCATCCCCAACCTTCCAAATGATCCCTATTTTTGCTGCTTGAAGTGCCCAGGTTACACCTTTCCAAAAAGGAGAAACCTGGCTGCCAAGAGAACAACATATATTAGGTTTATCAGTTTTGTATTTGTAATATATGATCTTAGTCCAGATAGCATCCCTATTAAGCCCATATCTAAAGATCCACGAGCTTAACAGAGAAAGGTTTAGGTTCCTCAAATCTAGGATACCAAGCCCATATCAACGCAGCCTCCATTTGAATAGTGTCCTCCTACATCAGTTCATCACCATACCCTTCTCCCAGTTCCTAGACTTCCAATTCATCATCAGAATCCTATAACTCCATCATTCTAAGCAGCAGCGAGCATTCTTCATGTGAACTGCCACCTTTGGCCATCCTTCTAAACTCCTCCCATTATGAGTGATTAGATTCATCATCCATCAATGTTTGCCATTTGTTACCCACAATTTTACAGTCCGAGTCTAGCACACATATTGGCTCTGGAGTAAGCACATCCATATCATTAGAGCACATCGAGACTGTTCCTACATTCTGTAAGGACATTGAAGCATGAGTCTCCAAAACCTCAGATGAAGCCACTAAAGTAGGATCATTTGTGATTGTCTTCCCTGTCTCACCCTTGCTCACAGATATGCTGAGTTCTAGTAAACTCAAGTTCTAGCATTTGAAAGGTCTTAATATGGCTAGAGGGGGGTAAATAGCCTATTTAAAATTCTACAAATCAACTAGAGCAATTTAATTAATAAGACAAATAGCGTAATGCAAACTTGCTCTAGCTCTACGAGGGTTACAAGCCACCTATCCAACAATTCTAGTTGTAATGATTAATAGACACACAACTTGCTATGATACTACTCACTAAGAGCTCTCAATTCTAATTACACTAAAGAGCTTGTCACAACTAGTTTGCAAGAATATAAAAGAGTGAGTAGGGTGATTATATCACCGTGTAGAGGGATGAACCAATCACAAGATGAAGATGAAATCAATCACCGAGAGAATGCCAAATGGCAAGAGACAACCGATTTTCTCCCGAGGTTCACATGCTTGCCAACACGCTACGTCCCCGTTGTGTCGACCAACACTTGGTGGTTCGGTGGCTAAGAGGTGTTGCACAAACCCCATCCACACGATTGGACACCGCAAGAACCTATCCACAAGTGAGGTAACTCAATGACACGACCAATCCACTAGAGTTACCATTTGGCGCTCCACTAGGGAGAAGGTATAAATCCCCTCACAATCACCTGGAGATGGCCACGAATAATCACCAACTCGTGCCAATCCTCCATCGCTTGCACCAAGCCATCTAGGTGGTGGCAATCACCAAGAGCAACAAGCGAAATTCCACAGCAAAACACGAATACCAAGTGCCTCTAGATGCAATCACTCAAGCAATGCACTTGGATTCTCTCTCAATCTCACAAAGATGATGAATTAATGATGGAGATAAGTGGGAGGGCTTTGGCTAAGCTCACAAGGTTGCTATGTCAATGCAAAAGGCCAAGAGAGTGAGCTTGAGCCGGCTATGGGGCTTAAATAGAAGCCCCCATAAAATAGAGCCGTTCGGCTCCTCACTGCAATGAACACAGGCCGATCGGACGCTCCGGTCATATTGACCGGATGCTGGACCTTAGCGTCCGGTCATGCGATGTGCGCCACGTGTCATCGGCTTCAAACGTCGATCGCCCATTTTCAACGGTCAATTGATGACTAGACGCGTTAGTTAGAAAGTGACCGGATGCTGGACCTCAGCGTCCAGTCGTTTCTAGTAAGGTTCCAAACGCGAATTTTCACGACCGGACACGTCCAGTCATGCCTGACTGGACTCACCCAGCGTCCGGTCACTCAACATCTCTTCTGTACGCCCCATGTCAGCGTACATTAGCACTGACCAGACGCACCCTGCCAGCGTTCGGTCACTTTTAGCGCCAGCGCTTGATTGAAGACCGAAACACACGCCCTCTGCTGCCACTAACCAGATGCGCTGGTCCAACCAAGACTAGTGTCCGGTCACTTTCAGTGACCTTTGTCTTTTCTGTAAAGAGCACCGGTGGCACCGTCGGACTATCCGCACTCTATAGGCGGACACTCCACCGGTGAAGTTTCTAACCCTTGCTTAAATGTGTCAACCACCAAGTGTATCACCTTATGCACATGAGTTAGCATATTTTCACAAACATTTTCATAGGTGTTAGCACTCCACTAGATCCTAAATGCATATGCAATGAGTTAGAGCATCTAGTGACACTTTGATAACCATATTTCGATACGAGTTTCACCCCTCTTAATAGTATGGCTATCGATCCTAAATGTGATCACACTCGCTAAGTGTCTCGATCACTAAAACAAAATAGCTCATCACCATATCATCACCATCGTCATGATCTTCGCCATTGCTTTATCACTTGGAGTAGTGCTACCTATCTCATGATCACTTTTGATAAACTAGGTTAGCACTTAGGGTTTCATCAATTAACCAAAACCAAACTAGAGCCTTCAGCGTCTCAGTATCTTGCAGAGTCTGGCCACAGTTTTCATCAATGAAACCCAGGCTTCCCAAAGTCAGTGTTTGTCTAGCTGTCAACAGCTTTGGTTCCAATCCTCTCATGAGGGACATCAGTTGTAACTCCTAATCCATCTCTATCATATTCACCTTAGCATTCACTGTCTTACAGCCAGAATTTGCACTTGGTTTGGTACTCGAAGTTTTCATTTTTGAGCTTTCCCCAGCCTGAAACTCTGTAGTAGGTGGCTTCTCTACTCCATCATCATCATCCAAATCATCGGCTTCATCATCATTATCTAGATTATCATCATACCCACATCCATCATCAGTACCTTTACTCTTCAGCTCCTTCTCTACCTCCCTCTCAACCAGGAAAGATACTAGAAAGATCTTCTTGTTCATCTCAAACAATCTATCAGTAGGAATCTTCATAGGATCTTTGTAGGAAATCTTAACTCTCACCACTTCATAGAAAGTTTTGAAAAGGGTTGCCCAATCCACCTCAATCAGTAACCCAAAGCTAGAAGCAATCTATGCAAACACTTTCTAGTGACATCATCTTGGGGGAATTCCCTTCATCTGAACCCAAACATCTTGAAGGACAGCATATGGTGCCAGATCACCAACCCATTCAAGGACTTCAATTTGAACTCCCTCCTTCCTCAAGTTGAATGAAGGGTAATTCTTAATGTCTGCCACTCTCTTGTGGGGAGGGAACCTAACAAAAAACTGCCCTGACTCCAACTCCCTAATCTGCCATGGCCAATCCTTACAATAGATCACAGAAAGCTCACCTTCCAATTTTGCTAAAGTGACAGATCTAGGTCTTAACATTGACTATACCACAGTTTGTCAGATTCAACCATTGAGTGGATTCAACATTGGGGGCCTCCAAGTGGTAAAAACCAAGACCTAGACAGGCACTACCCATGTAAGCAGCAGCTGGGTGATCTAGTTTCCACATAGGGCAATCATTCACATGATGTCCAGCCACAACATAGATAAAACAAATCTTAGGTTTGGTGTAATTGCCAACAAAATGTCTAGGCTCTCCACAATTGTAGCAAGTCAACTTTCTATAGCGAGGGTCAATCACAAAAGGGGGATTCTTAGGAATCTCAGTGCGGTAGAACCATCCAAGTTATATGACCCACATGTGCCTATCATTGTCCTTCAGACTTCTAACAACTGCACATGGGAGCCAAACAACTCCTGGTAGTCTGTCGGGTGTCCTCGGGGAACCCTGAATCATTCGCATTGATTCTCTCGAGCAAGATTCATTATAGAAATCATTGCAATATTACAACAACTGTACAAATATATTACATCAGAGTAAGTGGCAGAAGTCTTACAACACCATAAGTTTACAAACTAGTTATTAAGTTATTAAAATCCATAAGTTTTAGCCATTCAGGCAGTGGGGTAGCAAAACAGGTACAACTTATACTATAATCAAAAGAAGCTCACCACGCCTAAGGGTGCACAACAACAACAACAACAACTCTACTACTAGGGACTCCTCCTGGACTGTCATATAGCAGGGGCAAATGCCTAGCTGCTCATGAGGCTCACTGCAACAAGGGTTTAACAAACCCTGAGTATAAAGGTACTCAACAAGACTTAACCGATGAAAAGGAAAGACTCCAAGGATATGCTAGCTTTAGGGGGGAATCAAGGTAAGTTTGTAGCAAGAATCAAGATTAACTTTTGCAGAAAAGCTTACTAATAAGTGGTTCCTTACTTTCAATGTTTTAGCTCAAGTTAAGTCATTATTAGTCTCCAGTTTGCACATGATCTAAAGCAATCACTTCATTAACCATCTCATCATGTGATCATAAGAACCAATATTCCATTAATTAACTATGATATATGGTTAGAGGGTCGAGTCTCCTTCTCTGAGAAGCAACGACGATTTGAATCGATTAGGCCTAGCTAGGGTTTCCTTACCACACGACATATGCAGGTCTAGGTCTAGACCCAAACCTACATATATCAACCCTCACTCGGATCCTCTAAAACATGAACCAGTCTACGCTACCCTGAGAGCATAGTACTCCACCTCCCTACGCCACTCCTGGTGGATTCACAGGATGGGTACATGCTACTCTCACCACTCCCACGCCTAGTGCGTAGTTGTCTTTTCACATAATGGAATAGCCGATGTATTAGGCTTACCGGAGTATGTAGGCCAGTAGTACAAAGTCTCAACCACACATAGGCCTACAACAAATGGTCCTTAATCGACACAGATGGGGCACTACGTCAAGACTTAAACTTGACGCAAGCAAAGAGTCCGTCCAGTCTCATATTAAATTCACGATCATCATTAAACCACAGGGCATTCCCTGGGTAAGAACATACTGAAAACAACTTTGTTGTTTAACCCTTATCCACTAAGCATGATTAACATTAAAAACTATTACTACTATCAGGGTGATAAGGATAGGTACGGAAGTATCAAGGCAGGCATGCGGCAGTTGGTATTCAAACAATTCCTATTTTACTAAAATTCATCAAACATAAGACTTAAGTGAATAACATTTATAAAACACAAGGAAAGGGGTTATGCTTTGGGGCTTGCCTATGTTGTCGGGGTTGTCAGATACATCAGGAAAACCCCCACTCTCCAACCCAACTGCTTCTGAGTGAAAACCTGCCTCAAAAGCCTGCTCGACTATCGGATCACCTCTTGTTCACTAAACATAAATAAAGATGCATGCTTTAGAATGATGATGCATAACACATGGATAAAGAAACATGGATTAAGATGGCTTAACCAAGAATAATTGCATGAGTACAAGCTTTCCTTCAGTAAACAATTAATTAATTATTCACTAAACAAAGTTATTATTTATTATCAATAAGTTTAATCATGAAAACACATTCATGTAAAGGAATTGCCAAGGAACAGCAAGATGTTAGTGTTCCAAGGTCCACAATCAATCCCAAAGTACACTCAATTCATTTTAATGACTTAAGGAAATCATTTTTGTATTTTTATTAATTCATAAAAGGCATCCAAATTAAGTGAGCAATTTATTTTTATCAAAACAGAACCAAACTTTTTGTGAAGGTTGATTTTAGTATGTAAAGCATATATACAGAGTTTCATTATTTTTGAATAATTATTTTAATCTATAAAATCATGGAAGGCTCATTTATTAATTAAAAGAGGTAATTTTAGACCTAAAAATTACTGATTTTCACCATATCATATTTTTCCATGATTAAGTACATGATAACAAGCTTACACAAAACTTTTCATTATTTTATCAGCTTTATTTATTTAGTTATGAATTAATCAAGTTTTAGCTTATTTTAACATTTTCTGAAAAATCGAAAAGGATAAAATCCTTTTCTCACTCTCTCCCTCCCTCACTCGCTCTCACAGATCGTGGCACTGGTGCCATTGACTGGCAGGGTACCTCACCAATGGTGAGCTCACCGGTGACGAGACCTACCCCGTTGGACTCCCCTCGCTCTTGTGCACCTTCTGGCACTATCCGTTGAACCTCTACTACACTGGCAGTGAGCATGATGGCGACTTCGGTGGCTTAGTGCTACTCCAGCAGAGACAACGTTGATCATCGGTGGTGACTCCGATGAAACGAGCTAGCCTAACATGTTCCTCTCAACCTCCCGAACACTCTCACGTGATGATTTACTTGTTAGGGCACGGTAGCAAACACGCCGATGGCCATGGTAACACGGTGGAGCTCCGGCAACGCAGCTATGCCCAACAATGAGCTCTTCGGCGATGTAAAGGCCTCCGATAGACTCATCTTGCTCCCACGAACACGCTCAAGGGGTTAATTAAACGCGTGTGGCCTAGCTATGCACCTAACCACTATCGTGGCGGCTCAACCGAGCAGAGCACACCGACGCGACGGTAATCCGGCCACTAAGGCTCAGTACAGTCAAATTGGAGGGCAGGGTTAGCTTTCAGGGGCTCACTGTGGCTTCAAAACGGTAACTGGAAGGGGTGGGAATGCGGCAAAACTAGGTCATCGGCATCGGGGACGACGGTGGCAGCGCAGACCACGGACATAGTGGCGTTCTGGCTTGTTAAGAACTCCGTTGTGAAAACCAAAGGGCTAGTGAGCAATAGGATGACAAGAGGAAGCAGAAATATGAAAAAGATGAGGCAAAGATGCGCCACGGGGGCCTGGCCACGGTGAGGAGCTCACGGCAGCGCTGTGGACGTCGTCAGGAAAGAAAACAAAGTTTAGGTGATTCCAACGACAGGCTGTGGTGCTATCTAGCTCAAGTGGTATGCAAGGATGAGGCAAGCATGGTGATGAGATGACTTATGGTGAGGTAAAGCGGTGGTGGTGGGAACGATCGGTGAACTAGAGGTGCTTGATGGCGGCGGTGGCGGAGCAGAGAGAAAGAAGGGAGAGAGAGCGACGACTTCGACGCGTTTATGAAGACAGGGCAGCGCTGGAGAGCGCGACAGCAGCTGCTTGCCCCTAGCCAGCGTGAAGCAGCTATGTGTCCCTATGCCGTTGAGCGGTGCGAGGGCGGTGGCCAGCCTCCGGCGAGCAGGACGCCTGCCTGTCTGCCGATGGAGCAAACGAACAAGCCTGAACCCCAAGCTTCCTCTCTTCTTTTCTCTAGATTTTGCATAGCAACAAGATCTCCTCTAAGAACAAAAGTTGTTCAACTACACGTCCACTCCAACTTTGCTTAACAAAGTCTTCCCTAATTCTAACTGGATTAAGAGATCTAGGTTAGAGAAAAGAGGGAGATTGAAACTGAAAACCTAAACTTTCAGTTTTAGCAGTTAAGGTTTTGGAAACACAGCTAGATTAGCATCTTTGGTGAATTAATTAGCGATTAAGTAATGATCAAACAAATCAACTAATGACACCATTGTAAATTACACAATTCATACTTCAAAATGATGCTATTGTTTAAACAAGTTTATTAGGAAAATTATTTTAATTAATTCCCCAAAATTGAATCAGGTGCTGAAATCCAGCACTTAGCCAAAAATGACCAAGTGTTGAGATCCAAGTTTTGAATTCAAACTCGAGGCTCAATTTTTAAGGGTTTGTACTTGAATTCATGCCCCACACTTGACACTAGTGTAAAGTACCTACTTTACACTTCAAAGTTTATTAGGGCACAATTTCAAGTATTTTAATGAAATTCAAAAATAAAAGTCCACAAAGTACCTTAAAAAGATTTTTGTGTTTAAGCACATCACAACACAAATGGATTAACTTAATAGGAAATAAATATTGATTTTAGTGAATGCAAAGCATGGTGAACTACTAGAGATGATTATCATGATTATGACATGATCAAATTTTTAGTGTTGCTTAACACCAAGGGTGTTACACTCAGTACCTTGGAGCCTTCCCTGCTGAGCCCCCCTTCTTCCAGGTGGCGACTGCTAATGGGAGGGCGGCGGTGGCAGTTGTTGACGAGGTTGTGGTTGCAGCTGCTGTCGAGGGGGTTGTGGCTACCGAGGTGGTGGAGGAGGGCGAGGTGCTCCCTAATGTACCACCTGACGCTGCCCTTGCTCCTACCACCCTGCTAGTTCTGGAACCGTGACTGATTCGGAGGGGGAAGTCTTTGCGAGCGCTGCAGCGGGGGTGTCGTGGATCCGGTTGCCAAACCCATCTTACTCTTGAGAGCGTCGGCGTATGATTGCTTCCTGGACCAAGATCCCCACACATCCTTCACAAAACTGATGTTCACTGGTTGCCTATCGAATTGATCGGATCTCTGGGCAGGGAAGCAATCTTGATGGGAAAACTTCTTCGAAACGAGCAAGTCCTTCCGAATCTAGAAGAGCTTCTCAGACGGATCGAAGCTGTTTTCGGTGGCTAGGATCCTAGGGTTGCACGATGACGGCAGGGAGTCGATGGCCCATAGCTAGCCGAAGAAATCGATCACGGCTTCGTCCTCTTCGAGGGCCCTCACGACGCTAACCCTATCCTTAGGGAGCGACCCTGCCCGTGAGTCTCTGAGCGGTGGGGGGCGCACCCTTTTGCCCCGTGCTGACGAGCGGTCCCTCCTAAAGGATGGGGTTGTGTGGTCAGCTAGGGAGGAGGATACAACCATGGTTGTGGGTTAGGGGCGCGGTCCTGTCGCGATGTGGAAGTCGGCATCCTTAAATGTTATTGACAACATTATAAAATAGCTTACTTTGTACTGCACAATCAAGATGCATTATTGTTTTGAATAACCACATATCAAATGCTCGTACATAGAATATTGAAATCAAGTATTATATTATGGAATATAAAACCCATGATCAAACTATAAGAGTTGAGCACATAATCACTAAGTTGATGCTCACGGATCCATCTACTAAAAGTTTACGACATAACCTATTTATACAACACACAATGCAGTGCAATGTGGATCCCATGTGCCAGTGAGAGAGAAGTAGGAAAGAGGATTGAGAAAAAATCTTCCTGATCCTGTCTATTTGAGTAAAAGATGGGATATTTTGAGGGATCGAGAAAAACTTTTCGACAAAGAGGATGTGAAAGAGAATCAATTAGAGCTGTGTTTTTTTCTCAATTCTCTTTGTACAAGAATACAAGGAAAGATGATTTCTTTTTTTCAATCGGGTGGAATTACCATAAGATGCATTAACTCGAGGTGTGAGGATTACTATATACACTTACCGAAATACTAAAATAAAAACGTGCATCCTCTGGAGACACCGCCTGCACACCGCACACTCATTTTCAACCTTTCATCTCTCGGCTCTCCCTTCCTCTCTCTCTCTCTCTCTGGGGAGCACCTCACTAGCGGCCTCCTCCCCGCGCCTGCGCCCGCACCCCATGGCTCCCCACGCCCTCGTCGGCGCCCCTTGGCTCCCCGTGCCCGCAACCACGCCCCTACCACCTCCTCTGCGCGTGGCCATGGCGGATGCAGCGGTGGTGGTGGATCCACCGAATCTAGCGGCGGCGGCGGCGGATCCGCCGGATCTGGCGATGGCAGCGGCGGGTCGTCCACGCCAGGTAGGCCTTCTCCTCCTGGATCTGCTTTCTAGGGTTCCGACGAGCTCCTCCTTATCATCTCCAACTCCGACGGGGTATAGAATGGCCGACCGAGGGAGGCAGGTAGGCCAGGCGGTGCGGATGGTCGATGGGTGGTTTAGGGGAGTTGGCGGCAGCAGGGGCGGTCGGGCTAGGTCAGGGGCAGGGGAGTTCCGGCCATGGTGGTGGCGACGGCCATGGCGGCAACCGGGGAGGGGGAAAGGAGGGGAAGAAGGTGGCGCTGCGGCGGGGCGGCGCCGGCAAGGGAGCCAGAGTCGGGGAAAGATGTGGCTGCTTGTGTTTTTTTACTACAAAATGGTGTGCGACGAGGTGTACGTGCCGAAAGTCCAGATCACACGCACGCTCTAGCAACGCCCATACACTTAAACCTAGCATGTTGTGTCGAAAGCAACAACAAAGACCTTTTGAAATGACTTAACCGTCTGAGTCCATGAGGGCCCAAAGTATAATGACGTCATTTAGTAACAGAAATGCTAACGCACACTCGTGTGTTTTCAGAGCCAGTGACACAATTTTTTACTATGCCTCTGAGTGTAGGGCCCACACCCGACTCCAACTGAAAACAGCGAACGTGAGGCGACTCTCCTTCCTCGCGCGACTCCGATGCGGCGGCGCATCTCTCTCTCCCCGACGCTCCTCTCTTTCTCCGACACTCATCCCTCTCTCTTTCCCCAACGCCGGCGAGCCCCACCCGCGCCTCGGCGACCACCCAGCGAGCCCCACCCGCGCCCGCGTCCCCACCCGCGCGCAAGCTCGTCGGCCATGGCGGATCCGGCTCCGGCCATGGTGGATCAGGCGAGGTAGGTCTTCTTCTCCTGGTTAGGGTTCCGGTGAGCCTCTCCCCCAACCTTTGTCCTTGTCCTTCTATAGAAAAAAAAATTATTTCTTATGATCTGTGATTTATGATATGTGATCTGTGCCAAGGAATAACCGGGGGAGAGGAAGAACCAGGGGGAGAGGTGGGCCGCGCGCCGGCAGCTGGGTGAGCGGCGGCGGCGGAGCGCTCGCCGGGCAGCGGGGCGGAGCTGGGTGCGACTGGAGATAGAAGAAGAGGCGGAAGCCATTGCATCTTCATCGTTCGATAAAAAAAAAAATCGTGACAGAACAGGGTGAAACAACCGAAAGACAGCAGACGCTTTAGTAAAACCATATCTCCCAGGGACTCACCTGGAAAAGACCGCTCGCGCCACGGTTAACGTGTGGCACACGCGCCCGTTCCACGACTCGGAACATGGCCTCGTCCAGTCGTCCGCCCGGACCACACCACCGGCCGGCCGGCCGGCCACAAACGAGCCAATCGTCCCCCGGCTGCACCGCCTCGTGAGCACATGGCGATCACCACCCGGCACCAGTCCACCACCCACCCCATATCATCCCGGTTCGCCTCCGAAAATAACAACGATTCCGATTCCGGCTTCGGCCATTCGGAGCGCCAGAGCACGCCGACCCGTTCCTTTTTAAGTCCCTATCTCGTAGCGAGATTTTCCCCTTCGCCCACTTCGGGTTCGTTCGACGGCCGACGCGGATGCCATCTTCTTTTTAGCCCCCCTTCCCGTCGCCACCACCACAGCCGCCCGCCCACCCGCGCTGGTTGGAAAAGGAAAAGGGGTTTCGCTCTTCCGGAGAAGGCAAGGCGTTTGCCCGCCGCCGTGAATCGTATGGTCGAATCGCGCGGCGGGTGATGGCGGAGGAACCGGCAGTCGGTTACGATGGCTTCGAGGCCGCCGGCGATGCTGGCGCCGGTGGCGCGGAGGACAACCTGTCGATGTCCCTCGGCGACTTCATGGCGTTCCTCGAGACTGAGCCCGCGCCACCCGAGGAGGGCGGGGAGGAGGAGGAGCAGCTGCAGCCTGGGGTGAGTTGCCTCTCGCCGTGCCCTAATTCGCTTTGCGTCGGATTTCGCGATGTTGGATCGGATTTGCTGGGATGGGGCTGCGGTTAGGCTAGGGTTTTGGGCTGCGCGGGGACCGAATACATCGAGTTTTTAGTCGATTTTTTGCGCTCGGCCTTGCGATTTTGGATGATTTGGGCCTTAAGAGTGTAGTGCTTCTGTCGTGTTGAGGTGTCGATGAACCGCTGGGCCAGGCGTGATCGAGGCATCGAGCTAAGTGATTAGTGCGACCTTTTAATTTAGCGACCTGTTTTTTTGTTGTTGTTGCTGGTCATCAGTTCATCACTTATTGGATTTTCCTTGTTCTGCTATTAAATGCTTTTCTCGAAACGATAGCTATATGAATGCACTGTTGTTCGGGAAATGGACATCATGTGAGCGTGGTTGCTCGTAAATTATTGGACAGTGCCGGTTTTCCTGAACACGAAGAGGTTCCTGTGGTTCCCTCTGTTGACAGATTTGGAGGGTCGATGGCTGGTGGCACTGTCAGCTATGGGCAATGGTGTCTGCCGGTGAATGTTTCAGAGTTAGAGATGGTTGCGGTAGCAGGACCAGCTTGCAGCTGAATTGATGTTGGGGTGAACCTGCAATGATGGTGCCGGCTATGATGGGTTCTTGGGCAAAGTGCTATTCATGGTCAACAGTGGTGCCGTTGGGCTGTGTGCTGTTCGGCGAGGAATCCTGGGTAGGAGAAGGTGATGGTAATTGGTTTTGGGTAGGTTTGGTTTGTGATAGAGGCAGTGTATTGTTCTAAAAGTTATAACTAGCACATGCTGCATCTGGCAACTCGCAACATTTTTGCAGCACACAGCCTTGAAATCAGACTTACAAGCGGTATAGATATATGTTAATAAATGAATATTCATTTGCTATTGTAAATTATAAAGAAAATCACAAGTCGAGGCAATTTGACGCTGAATCTTTCAGTGTCAATCTAAAATTTTATAATTGAAGTGGTATAGTAATTAAAAAAATGAATATATGAATATTTGGAATGTGCAATGTGAATTGTAAAACTTATATACCTAAAACAGTTGAGACTTGAAATACATCATTATAGTGTCTCCCATTAGGGTATGCGAACTTCCAGTTCCAAGAGATGTAAGGAATCTTCTCGAGAAAACTGCATAACAGAAAACCTTTCGTTTTGGTAAAAAATAATACCTCTGCACCATTTAGTGGTCCAAAACCACACTACACTGGCCTGACTGGATTCTTAAATGTTGAAATTTGACTGCTATGCTGGTATCATCGATTTTGGCATGACCTTGAGAGTGGCCACTATCAAGGTAATGAGGGATGTTATCAAGAAGAAAATATGGTGCCTTATTGGTGAGCAAGTGCCTTCATTGGCTGCCTCATAGTGGCCAAAATGGCAAGGGTTACAAAGAGGTGGGGAAAAGAGAAAAAGAGAGGAGGGGTAGTTAGATCCTTCACTTTTCCACAGTCTAGGCTGTTGCATAAGCGGGAGGAGGAAAAGTTTAATTTTGTTGCAGCTACCTGTCTAACCTAGTAGTATTAGTTATGAAAGTTGACAATAATAATTGTTTTTCATTGTTCAGTGGTATTGTAGGATAGTAACTCACAGCCTGTTTTGCTTGAAAGGTGGATGAATCAAACTGATTTGATCTGGTGTTATTTTGATGGTTGAACATTAAATGCTTTGAGTGAGTGCTGTGACAATGCTTGTTCATTGCTTGTAGGTTTGTGGCAGCTAATGCTATTGATTAATTTGTTTTTTTCTTGATCAATTGATCCTCAATTTTCATATTTCTATGGAAAAATAGATAGAAGCCTGTAGCATTAATTGCTTATGTTTGTTTGGCAATATCAAGTCTTTGGATGCCTGATTCAACTTGAGATGGTGATATTTGTATTGTTGGACCAATGCCCTTATTTTTTGTACTAGGAGTGGAGCAGAAAGGACTTTAAGAGTTGACATTATTTTTTCCAGTTTTTTCTTGCATATCTTGCATTACGTATTGCTTTGTTTGTTTGATCCTAATTGGTCATTTTTGGGGGTGTAAGCAACCAGCGAACCGTATCCAGGGTATGCCTCCAGCCCACCACATAGCACTTGTGCTGTAACGGCCTGTTTGAACAGCTTCCCAGGCAGCTCCATTGCCAGGCAAGGATGTCATCCCCAGGCATCCAAAATCAGACGCCTGGGGACACCCACAGCGTCTATCAAAGCTGCCTGGGAGCAAAGCAAACAGGTCCTAAATGTTGTGAGAAAAATAGCATATAGAATATTTTCTTTTGTGTTTCGAGTCTTATATAACCTTAGGCTGTCATATTTCTTATGTTGCTGAATACAGGTCAATCAAGGTTGTTTCGAGATGCCTGCCAACACTGATGGTTCTGAAGATTTATTCCAAAGCCATGAAGGTATAATGATCTGGCCATTTTGCAGGATGCACAAATTTTCCTCCCTATATAATTTTTGATTTGTTGCTAATCTTGTCACTTTGTGATATGAGCAGAAATGTTTGAGAATGCAGAATTTTGGTCAAACTACTCCCATGTGGACACTTCGGAGTGCCATATGGAGCTCAGCGGAGGAGAACAAATGATTGATCACACAGAGTCTAGCCCTTATGAATTGTTTAGCAACGGTGAGAAATACAAAGGTGGCTGTAGATGAAACTGAATTGCTGTTAACTTTTTTATTGCTCACTGAGTAGCAAATATATATCTTATACTTTACAAAAAAATTTGGTTATCGCTTTGCAGATCTGCAGAACCAATCAAGAACTTCCAACTTGGACAATGAACATTTTCCAAGGGATGCATCAAACCATGCTAATGTTGACGAAGCAACTGGACCTCCATATGAAGATCTTTCAAATGGTTTGTACCTTCGACAGCAAACTATATACTCTGGCCAAACACAACTCCAAGTGGAGAACAACACAGAAGGCATGGAGACACAAATGAACACTTGTATGCTGTTTTCCTCTTCATTTTTTTTTATATATCAGTTCCGAAATGGAACCATTAATTAATTAATATATCTGGTGCAGATTTCTTAGGTGGTATATCCACAGAGCACTCAGATTTGAGTGAAATTAAATGGGAGAGTACAGATGAGATGCTTGGTAATACTGGTCAGGATGGTGACCATTTCACTTCGATGGGCATGTTTTCTCTTACCCATAACACAGATGTTCCTGATATTTCTTGCACCAAGTTCAACATGGGTGAGAGAACTGAAAGCATTCACAATGGCAACAGTAGTTGCCTTACTATGCAGGAAGAACATTTACAGGCAGAATGTGGAGGATATCCTCATCCAGATTATATATCTGTTGATATGGTTGATGAAAGGATCACTGCATGATTTGCCACATGGGTTTTCACAAAACAATGAGCAATATGAGATGGAGCAGTTCCCACAGAGTATATGTGAAAGCGGTTCTATGCAGATGGGCTCTCCGGACCAATATTGTGATGATACATCTTTATCAGATCTTTACATGGATGTATCCTCCCCAGAGTCAATATCCTGTGAGCAGAACCAGTCTGAAGATATTTGTTATAAGAGCGAGTCTAGCACTGACTCTTCTCCAATACCCTCTAGCAGAAATTCCACCACAGAGGATGCTGATAAATACTTAGGTCAAACATCAAAACAGTTGCTGGACTCCAAAATTGTTCCTTTCAGCAACCAACACACATTTAAGAACATGGGATATCAAAAACCTCTGGCATTGCATAAACAATATGCATATAGAAGTGACAACTCTTCTATTCACAATTCATCAAGAGGTTGCTTCGATAGAGATGGGGACGGGGCTTCTGATTTATGTGTGCTCGAGGGTAATAGGAATCCTGCTCCTGATCACCGATTGCCTTACCAGGGAAAGTTCCATCATAATTTTCAGCAACCTATGTATGGCAATTCCATGATTCCTGCATTTGGTGGTATGAGATACAAGCCACATGATGAAAGAATCACTCTGCGCCTCGCATTGCAGGTCATATAGCCCTATAGACTGTTGCTTGCTTATTTTTCCATGCTTAATACTTTGTTTAGTGTTCTCATACTAATCAGGCTGCAGCTAATATTTGTTTAGCCCTGTTGCTGAATGGTGACATATAATGAATACTCATTAGTAAAACATTCTGTGAAAGAATGAAATGCTAAACCTTGATTGAATACATCATTTTGTCTTTTTGTTGATGATGCTTGACCTTTTTTCGTGCTTTAGTTTAGGTTACTATTACTAGATGTAGGAAAGGTGATGTCTTGATTTTTTAAATCATTATTATTTTTCACTGTACTAACTCAACTCACTACTAGGGTTACTTGGCTCTGTCTAAGTCTTACCTTTTCAAGCTGTGTAGTGCTCACTGCTCTGATAGCTTGATGTGTCAAACTGTCATAAATCAACAAGCTGAGCTAATGTTTCATGAGCTCACAAATTGCAACCAGACTTTTTGGTTCGTTGACATCTCAAAAGTTGGTAATACTAGGTTTTTAAAGTAGGGCTTCCGTCTTCAATCAATTTAGTAATTGGCATATAGACACTTATTTTTCTATTTTTAGTCAATAAGGACCTACACATGTTTTTTATTGACTTGGAGAAGGCTTATGATAAAATACCAAGGAATGTTATGTGGCGGGCTTTGGACAAACATAAAGTCCCAACGAAGTACGTCGGGCTCATTAAGGACATGTACAACAATGTTGTGACTAGAGTTCGAACAAGTGATGGAGACACGGATGACTTCCCGATTAGGATAAGACTACATCAGGGGTCAGCTTTGAGCCCTTATTTGTTTGCCTTAGTGATGGATGAGGTCACAAGGGACATACAAGGGGACATCCCTTGGTGTATGCTTTTCGCGGACGATGTAGTGCTAGTTGATGAAAGCCGGACAGGAGTGAATCAGAAACTGAGTTATGGCAGGAGGCTTTGGAGTCCAAAGGTATTAGACTCACTAAGTATATGAGATGTGACTTCGGCACTACTACTTGGGAGGAGGAAGATATTAGTTTGGAAGGTCAAGTAGTGCCTAGGAAGGACACCTTTCGATATTTAGGATCAATGCTACAGAAAGGCGGGGATATTGATGAAGATGTTAGCCATAGAATCAAAGCAGGGTGGATGAAGTGGCGGCAAGCATCTGGTGTCCTATGTGACAAAAGGGTACCACAGAAGCTAAAAGGCAAGTTTTATAGGACGTCGATTAGACCTTTTTTTATTGTATGGTGCAGAATGTTGGCCTACGAAAAGACATGTTCAACAGATAAGTGTCGCGGAAATGCGTATGTTGCGTTGGATTTGCGGTCATACAAGAAGGGATCGAGTTCGGAACGATGATATACGTGATAGATTAGGGGTAGCACCAATTGAAGAAAAGCTTGTCCAACACCGGTTGAGATGGTTTGGACATGTTCAACGGAGACCTCCAGAGGCACCGGTGCGTAGTGGAATCCTAAGCCAGGATAGTAACGTGAAGAGAAGCAGAGGAAGACCGAAGTTGACTTGGGTAGAGGCAATAAAAAGAGACTTGAAAGGATAGAATATACCCAAAGACTTAGCCTTAGATAGGAGTGCTTGGAAGACAGCTATTCACGTGCCTGAACCTTGATTGCTTCTGCTGGGTTTCAACTCTAGCCTACCCCAACTTGTTTGGGACTTAAAGGCTTTGTTGTTGTTGTTGTTGTTGTTAGTCAAAGGTGCTAATGTCTCCAATCCTTTTGTGTTTTTCCATATTCTTATATACTATAAAACATTAGCTCAGAAAAATTAACAGCATTGGATTTTAGTGCTATCTTTCTTTTTGCTTCTTCAGCACACTTGACATATTTGGTGATTGGCAGGATATTTCACAGCCAAAATCTGAGGCTAACCCACCTGATGGGGTTTTAACAGTTCCTTTATTGAGGCATCAGGTTCGCCTTGCAGCTCATGTTGTGTAATTTTATGATGAAAATAGTATTACCACTCCTTGGGTAACTGTTATTACTTTGGACAGAAAATTGCCTTGTCATGGATGGTGCAAAAGGAGACAAGTAGCTTGCATTGCTCTGGTGGAATTCTTGCAGATGATCAGGTATACTAGTTAATACTTTCCATGTTGCCAAGAAAAATGGTCAATTGTGTCTTAAGGTCATTTGGTACTTTTCAGGGCCTGGGTAAAACTGTATCAGCCATATCACTGATTCTTACTGAACGCTCACCAGTTCCACAGTCATCTACTATTAAGAATGAGCCATGTGAAGCTGTGACTCTAGATGACGATGATGAGGATGATTGTATTGAACCTCATCCAAAAAAGCTGATGCAGACATGTAGCTCTGAAGTGACAACTAACACAGTGAAGCAAGAAAATCTTATTGTAGCGGTTAAGACAAGGCCAGCTGCTGGTACTTTGGTTGTTTGCCCAACAAGTGTTCTGCGACAGTGGGCAGGAGAACTGAAGAACAAAGTTACAAGTAAAGCTAATTTGTCTTTTCTGATCTATCATGGTAGCAATCGCACCAAGGATCCTAATGAACTCACCAAATACGATGTTGTGCTTACTACATATTCCATAGTAAGCATGGAAGTACCAAAACAATCAAATCCTGATAGTGATGATGAAGAGAAAGGGAAGCCTGACCGATATGGTGCACCTGTGTCCTCTTCAGGCAGCAAAAAGAGAAAGGCATCCTCTTCTAAGAAAACAAAAAGTAAAAGTGCTGCAGAGAGTTGCTTGCCTGAAAAACCTCTTGCGAAAGTTGCTTGGTTTAGGGTTATTCTTGATGAAGCACAAAGTATTAAGAATTACCGAACTCAGGTTGCCAGGGCTTGCTGGGGTTTGAGAGCCAAAAGAAGATGGTGTTTGTCTGGGACGCCTATACAGAATGCTGTTGAGGATCTCTATAGCTATTTCAGATTTCTCAGATACGATCCCTATGCTGTATATAAGCAGTTTTGCACTATGATAAAGATTCCAATCGGTAGGAACCCAACTAATGGTTACAAGAAGCTTCAAGTTGTTTTGAAGACGGTAATGCTACGCCGGACTAAAGGTCAGTAGATATGTTATCATTGCCCTACTGAATCTTGCTTATCCATACGTGACACCTTAGTCGTAGGTTGTTTTTTGTTACCACTTGCCAATAATTTATGGAACCGTGTCATGATTTCAGTAGTTACCATATCATATTTATGTTGAGCTTAACCAATATAATTTGAATAGATGTTAAGCAGAATAACAATTATGGGGTAAAAATTCGTTCTATTGTTCAGATCTCATCATGTTAATTTTAGTGATAAGCATCTAATTTCCTCCTCACTGGTGTGTTTGTGCTGACAGCAAGGTTCTGTTGTTTACCAAAGTAAAATATCCTATATTTTACTAATGCCTTTTCAAAATCAACAGATTAGAGAAACTAGTAAACATTTGTCAGTGTGGACAGAATGTTAAACTATTATTGAAACTTCACATTTTTGACCAACTAGTTTTGTAGGAAATTTTCTCCCAGAAAACATTAGCATATAGCTCCACATATTACTTTTCAGCTAAAAATCCTTGTCTTAAATTAACACCTGTGTCATAGATATAAAGTTGCAAGGGCCTAATGGGACAACTTTGTATTACTAAGCTTAATTGAGGAAAACTGAATACAGTGATTCAAATCAACAAGATTAAATTTGATGGGCTTGATGCATAAATGCAGACTTTATAGATTACATAATTAAAATTATGCAACTTTGTTTCACAATATGGTATAGGTTGTGGGCTTATAGTGCAGTTTTTCTTATCCTGTGGAAATTTTCCTGACTGAGTACTCGTATATCTAGCTTGGTTGTTGACTTGTCAGAACCAATGCTGAAGTCCTTTCTCAACTGTGTGCATAAATGGTTATTGAACTAATGCTCTTCCAGTGCACAAAAAATATTCTCCATTGCCAAATTGTTATTATCTTTGCAGTTGGCATTGAATGTTATATTTGTTTATCTTTTGTATTACTCCCTTCATTAAATATATGACATTTAGGACAAGCTAATTTTGAACTGATTAGCTTGTCTTAAACGTCATATATTTTAAAACGGGAGAGCGTATGATTTGTTCATCTCTTAAGTTATGATTTGTCATCTGTGATCTATCATCTTGTAGCAACCATGCTTGATGGGAAACCAATCATATCCTTACCGCCCAAGACTGTTTCACTTAAGACAGTGGACTTCACTAGCGAGGAGCGTGCTTTTTATAACACTTTAGAAGTTGAATCACGAGAACAGTTCAAGGTCAGTTCACAGTATTTGATTAATAGCCTTGTTTCTTATATTCTTCTGTTTTGTCACTCAGCTTGAACTTTGGATATTGCATTTAGATATAGGGATTTTTTACATGGGGCAAAATAAATCAATTAGGGAATGTTTGCAGATGTCAGAACCCTACAAAGTTGAATAACTTTTACATGGCCACAGTGTGTGGTAGGTAGTTCGACATTATGTTGCTGGATTACAAGTGAACTTTAGAGGACTATGACGCATATGGTGTGTAACATGATTGATTGCTCATCCAGTTGCCTGTTTAGGTCACTCTAAAGTTGATACATTGATGCAAGCTTACCCGTTTCATTTGCAACTATTAGAAGGCTATGCTCACTACAATTGCTTTGCAGGAATATGCAGCTGCTGGTACTGTAAAGCAAAATTATGTCAACATTCTATTGATGCTTTTACGGCTAAGACAGGCATGCGATCATCCTCACCTAGTTAGAGGCTATGACTCCTCTTCTAGTTGGATGTCTTCGTTGGAGATGGTGAAGAAACTTCCCATGGAACGGCAGCATGAATTACTTAGTTGCTTGCAATCTTGTTCTGCGTTATGTGCTCTCTGCAATGTAAGTGAATTCCTCTCGATTTTTTCAATTTTCACGTCATTGTGTGTGGTCTTTCTATATGTACCTCGCATATATGTATTATATCTGAGTATTTGCTATCATGGTCTGGACTGATGTTCTTTATTTGAGTGCTTGTTGCGACTAAGCTTGCATAATTAAGTTTGTATTGGCAGATAGACTCTGAGCTATCATTACCACGTGAACATAATTCCAGAAAGTCTAGTTTGTGTCATATGACCAACAATTATTAATGCTTGTACTCAGCGCTGGATGATGGTTTTCTGTAGTTGACCGCTTTCCAACCTGCGTGCTGATGACAGGGCCTCTGGCCTGTGTTGGAAGAAGCTTAAGTAGCCGTAGTTGGGTTGGTTTTTGCTGGCAAACTTATTTATTTTGCTATCTTTCTTGAGGGTTTCGGTAGGGCCAGTGTTGACTGATCCCTTAGTGATCAGACTATCAGAGGCATGGGGAAGTTGGCGGCGGGAGGTTCTTTCTGTGCACTTGCGAACTTTGTAATTTCATTGCTGAGGTAATGAAATTCAGTCTTATCGTGGTGGAGAAAAACAATTATTAATGTGCTGTTGTGCTGGTTGTTTGGATGTGTGATATATATTGCAGTTAATGGTCAACTTCTTAGTATTAAGTTTGTGTTCTGCCAATGCAGACTTGAGTTTTTTAATTGCCAACTAGCTTGAACTGAGTCGGAGAAATTAAATCTCAGCAAAGTTCATACTTTTTTACTGGTTAAGTTTTCTTGATACCAGCTTGATAGTTGATACAGGGTGCCTGGGCCCTGGGTCATATCCCAATTGTAGTGGATATTCAGCTGTGGATACACTTCTGGTTCTTAACATATGTGAATTATGCAGGACGCTCCAGAAGATCCTGTTGTCACTATATGTGGTCATGTTTTTTGCAACCAGTGCATACTGGAGCAACTCACTGGTGACGACAGCGTATGCCCAGTGTCTAATTGCAGAGTCCGACTAAATAAAACCTCACTATTCTCCAGAGGCACCCTTGAATGTTCTCTGAGTAGCTTGACCTGTGATTTCAAGTCTGATGATACCTGTATGGAAATGATACATGCTGAAAAGCACCCTGGGATAGATTCATCCTACGCTTCTTCAAAAGTGAGAGCTGCACTAGATATTCTTCTCTCGTTGCCCAAAATAGATCCCACCCAAATGACTGATAACAAATGCTCAATCGGGCTTGAATCTGAGAAGTTTGATGGAAAGGGTACTTCAGAACAAACTGACACCAAGTTGACAGAGAAGGCCATTGTTTTCTCTCAATGGACTAGAATGCTAGACTTGCTTGAAGTCCATTTGAAAGCTTCTCATGTGACATATCGAAGGCTTGATGGAACAATGTCTGTTGCTGCACGGGATAAAGCTGTGAAAGACTTCAATACGGTTCCAGAGGTTTGCATTCTACAACTTCTGGCATATGAAATACATAATGTTTTCAGGTATATGAGTTCTGGTTTTGACTTGCACTATTGGCAGGTTACTGTTATGATCATGTCACTCAAAGCTGCAAGTCTCGGCTTGAACATGGTTGCTGCTTGCCACGTACTTATGCTAGATCTTTGGTGGAACCCAACCACTGAGGACCAAGCTGTTGATAGAGCACACCGTATTGGTCAAACACGGCCTGTCACAGTATCACGATTAACTATAAAGAACACCGTGGAAGATCGTATTCTGGCTCTCCAGGTAGGTTTGAAGTTTTTCTTGGCTGAGTTATCTGCATTTATATTCATGAGCAGGCATTGAGCTCCAGTTTGGATTCTGTCAAGAATCTTATCCAAAACCTTCCTGGAGGTCAATATTGATAGCAGTGTGAAAATTATAATAAGATCTCTTAGTAGTGTTACTCTCCCGTCCCAAAAAGGATGCAATTCTAGAACAGTGATATGTTAAAGTATGTCAAGTTTGACCAAATTTTGTATAAAAAATACTAATATTTATCGTACTAAATAGGTACCATTGGAATAGTGATGAAACATATTTTCCTAATTTTGATGTCATACTACACCTTGCACTCTTTTTGGGATGGAATTAGTAAGTTCATACCATTATTCTGTATAACTTTTTCTCTGGTGATTTTAGATAGCAAGCAGGTTTTTTTTCATTGACATGAACTGGAAACTATGATTCAGAATATGCTTCACCTGAATAATAAAACATAGCTTGCATTTCTTGTCTCGAATACCACTTCCTGGAGTTTTATTGTCTTAAACCTTACATTTGCAAAATTTACATTGGCAAAATCTTTACCTTGTTTATTTTTGGTCATACAAAATATAAACTGTTGTTTTGTTGTTAATTTGGGTGGTAGTATTAACATTGTAATCTATAGTCTTTTGATGCTTACCTAAGCTGTACAATGTCTCAGGAGAAAAAGCGGGAGATGGTTGCTTCTGCATTTGGGGAAGACAAATCTGGTTCCCGACAGACTCGATTGACCGTTGATGACCTGAATTATCTGTTTATGGGTGACCGTTGAAGACCTGAATTATCTGTTTATGGTGTAGAATCGCTCCTGAGAGTTAACAGTTTGTCTCATTGGATGGTGTTAGACAGCGGTAGACAAAAGGGAACTCCAAGAAAATAACAAAATGCTTTCATTTAGGGATTATTAGTTCTTGTAGCTTGTACAGTTGCAGAGATTTAGGGGTTATTAGTGACATGTCTTCCAATTCTTTTTGCACTGAAAGCAGTAAGAGATGCTGAGCTAGGTGAATTCTTCAGATAGCTGCAATAGTGCCTGTTGACTTAATATAATGAAGATAACGACAGTCAAAGCTAACATGGTAAAAATATGTACATATTTTTTGTCGTCATGTCTGACATGTGGGCCGCAGCTTCTGCCAACAGTTTGTATGCGATAAACCATCGAAAATATTGAGTTGGGTTTGTCATATTGACTTCTTGTCGCAAAGTGTTCTCATTGGTCGCATGTTCTTTTTATCTTAGATCATATTCGTTTGGCTTATAAGCTATACTTTTTTAGTCAGTAAATAGTATTTTTCTTTCACAATAAATTAGTCAATAGTATTTTCAGTCATGGCTTATGAGCCAAACAAATAGGGCATTAATTCTTAAGTTTGAGGCAGCAATATCTGAATCGCTCCGGCAGCTATGATATGCACTTCCACTTTGGTGGTTTGTGTGTTCCATAACCGTAACACCGTGAAACAACTCGAACAGCTATGATATGCACTACTACTTTGGTGGTTTGGGTGTTCCATAACCGTAACACCATGAAACAGCTCCAGCAATAGAGATCAGAGCCTCGAGGGTTCTCTCTATAGGCTAATATCTTCATTTCCTTTCATAAGACGCGGCCTGAAATGACAGTCTCCTAAATTATATTTTGACAATTATTTTATTATTGTTTTATTTTATACTATTTATGCTTATAAATTTATGATAATTGGAGTGGATATCAAGTTTATATTATAATAGTTAGAAATTGTTAGTTAAATTATTGGTAACTTTTACTGTTTGAATCTTGATATGTACAAAGAATATAGAGTATGTTTCTGGGCCTTAACTCTAGTAGTAACCCTAAAATCATGGCCTCTATTTTGGTCCTGTTTGAAAGAACTCCACCAGAAAAATAGATCAAAATATATTCATTTTCCAAGTTTGGTGGTGTCGGTGCAGAAAGTGACCAACTAGTGAATATTTATAGTTTTGCTGTACGTTGTGATCGGAGGTGGTCTAGCACTCAATGACACATGATTTATACTGGTTTAGACAACGTGCCCTACGTCCAGTCGGGATCGGTTGGTGACTTTATTCCTGAGCCCAGGTGCTCAAAGTCTGCAGTGGGGTTACAAACGAGGAGAAAAGAGGGGTGTTCAAGAGGCCCGGTCAGGTCCGACCGGAAGGACCGAGGGCGACCGGAACTCCACTATGAGCTAGAAGTCCAAGCGTGTGTTTGAGGGGTTGTGAGCTATCGATCTAGTGAGTCTGAGCTTAAAGAAGTCGACCCCCTCCATTGAAGGGAGCGCATCCCCTTTTATAGATAAAAGTGATGGCTTTATAGGTGAGAGGGAGAGAGTACAGATGCTTCTAAGCCTTGTTGCCCACGCTGATGAAGACTGAATAATGATAGGCGCCCCTAACACTGTTGATGTCGCTGTAGAATGTCAGATGCGCACGGGAGGTCATGCTATCTTCTTCAGGAAGGATGGACGCCGGTACCTGCAAATACTATTTGATGCCTAGTGGCCTGTGAGGAGCCGCGCTATGTTCACCCGGTACAACAAATCCTGGTACCCATACCGCGATCGACGTCCAGAGACACGCGGGGGGCTTACCGTATGGGAGTTTTAGCGGCTCCTATAATACTGTAGGGGGAGATGGTGGCTGCAGAGTATTGTTTTGTGCAGGGTATGGTCCCTAGTACAGTGGTTTTGACTTGTGAGCCTTGCCTTACCTTTCTCCGCACGTCTTCTGGTTCCTACCGAATGGGACGCCCCTGGTCGGATGGCTCCAGTCGGCTCTGAGTGCGCCGGTCGGAGAAGAGCGGTGAGCAGGGTTCCCACGAGCCCCGGTCGCAGGGTCAGAGTCGCGGGGCCGGAGTAGGAAGCAGCGTTTTGGGCTAGGCCTTCTGATTGGAGAGACCGCTTGGAGGCGGCTGGTGCCTGAAGCAAGTGCTCCGGTCGGAGAGGTGGGCCGAAGAAGTTGACGAGCGGGCGCTCGTTCTTTTGGGTAGACCTTCCGGTCGGTGACCGGACTGCCCTTCTGGCCTGTTGTGTTTTAGACTCTTGGACCGGCCCATGAACTACATGTTGTTTTACTAGGCCGAGCCTGGGCGTGGAAGCCGGTCCCCGAGGGACCCCGGGTTTATGAACCCGACAGGAGCCCTCGAGCCCCTGGGTGATTCGGGTAGAATTGTCCGGGGGATTTTTGTCTTGCCTGTGGGTGCGCCCGAGCGCACCCGTGGGTGTAGCCCCCGAGCCCCCGGGCGGTTTGGGTGGAACCGGCTGGGGGTTTTCTGTGTTGTCAGCGGGAGAGGTTTTGTGTTGTGTCGGTGGGTGCGTGCGAGCGCACCTATGGGTGTGCGTGTTTTTAGTTTTTGAGACGAAATTTTGTTTTACCACGGCGTCGTTGTGCAGCCGAGGCGTTTTTAGGCGTGAGGATTGGGTCGAGACAGAACTTGTTGATCCCGGTGTTGGTGCGCGCCAGGGATCGGGAGAGGAAGTTTAGTTTGAGACAAACCCTGGCGTCGGTGTGCGCCGTGAGCGGAGATAGCTTAGTTCTAGAGATGGACGAGACGGAGCCCGTGGGTCCTAATGTTGGTGCGGCCTGGGCAGCTGAGGTAGTTAGTTTAGTTCGTTTTTATGCGAGTTCGGAGTTGTGGTCCCTGGCCAGGGTTTCTTGGAGTGCAGTCGGTAGTGAAGCCGTTATGCGAGTTCAGAGTCACAGTCCCAGGCCGTAGCCAGATGTCGTAGATCCTATCGACGCGAGTTCGGAGTCACGGTCCTAGGGTTTTTGTCAGAAGTGAAGCTATTACGTGAGTTCGAAGTCGCGGTCCCAAGCCGTAGCCGGATGTCATAGATCCTGTCGACGTGAGTTCGGGGTCGCGGTCCCACGGTTTTTGTCGGAAGTGAAGCTATTATGCGAGTTCGGAGTCACGGTCCCTGGATTCTTTTTTGTAGCGTAGTCGGAAGTGAAGCTGTTATGCGAGTTCGGAGTCGCGGTCCCAAGTCGTAGCCGGATGTCATAGATCCTGTCGACGTGAGTTCGGAGTCGCGGTCCTAGGATTTTTGGCATTTGAGCCCCCAAGCCTTGTCGGGCCTTTGTGGGGATCGATGTGAGTTGTTTTGCGCTACCCCATCTGGTTCCTCACAACCGGAGGGGTTGAGTTTCATCGCCTATCCTAATCGCTCAGGCTCGAAGACTAGCTCGGTGAGCTCGCTAACGGGTGTGATCGAGCAGAATCTGGGTCCATCATTCGTGACGGGGTCGGCATAGCCCTCTTGTGGCATTCCACTACTCCTTTACCTATAACCCGGTAGATGCCTAGGTCATTCCGGAGACCGACCCAGGTGGCCTAATGGCCTCCCCTCGATGGAGATTCTATGGGCTTGGCGAGAGATTTAGGATCAAACGAGAAGGTTGAGATGACCCGGTTTGCCAGACCGGGCGAAGGCCGCATGGTGCTCATCTATAGTTTTCTCCCCTAGCTCTGTTGTTTGCTCATGTCGAATGAGGCAACCACCGCTTCGTGGTGCAACACGGAGCATTTTGGTGCATTTCGCTGCACGTGCGATGCTTAGTTCCTGAGCCCCTAGGCAGTTCATGCCCTAACCGTTCGGGGGGTTCAGGCGTATGAGATGAATGCTTGTATGGATGTATGAATGATTTGTAAAGAAATAGAGGGGTTTTTTGGCAATGTTTACCTTGATGACTAGAGTGACGGGGCTCGAAGAGCCTCAATCAGAAAAGTTCGACTGGGACCTTGACGACCTAAGTGACGGGGTTCAGAGAGCTTTAGTCAGAGATGTCCGACCGGGACCCATGCTCGTCGTCCGTGACGGAGTCGGCGTGGCCTACATGGGGCACCCCTTCGCTTCCTTACCTGTCATTCGGTGTCTATCCTTACTTGTCATTCGGGTTCCTTTAGGTCTGGCCTAGGGAAGTGGGGAGCCGCCCGCGTGCGGTGGTGCTTCGGTTCCTGTGCCCGTCGTGTGGTAGTGGTTGATTGTGCGGTAGTGGTGGGCCATGGCTAGGCCACGTCCCGTTCGATCAGGAGCCGTTCCATCGAGCGAGGTGTGTCTCATCGGTTCAGGGCACGTCTTATCTGCATTCAATGAAAGAAAGAGAAAACCTTGCCCCATCGTTCTGGCTTTCCCGATCAGCGCGTTCCTCTGTAACTGCTACTCCCTTTTCCTTAAGTAGGAGAGGGGAGAGGGTTTTTGTTCCGCTCTTTTGCCTGTTCTTCGTCTGCCGCTGCCTTCTCTCCTCCTCTTTGCCATGAGCGTTCCTGAGAGCCATGGAGGTTTCTATGAAAGAAGGGGAGAGAGCGAGGGAGAAGAGAGGAACTCACCGACATGTCGGACTGGAGGTTGTCCACTATGAGGGCGTCGGTGCTGGAGGCGTTCGTCGTGAAGGGGTTCCTGCCGCCGTAGGAGGTGGCACACTAGAGGGTCCCCGGGAAGGAGGAGTTCCCGCAACCTTGTCCCGATGAGGTGGTTTCTTTACTTACCTTCCACAAGCGTGGGTTAGGATACCCCACGCACTAGTTCCTGCACGGGCTCCTCAACGAGTGGGGTCTGGAACTGCAGCATCTCAATCCGACGGGGGTGCTGCACATTGCCAGTTTTGTGACTGTCTGTGAGGCTTTCCTTGGGATGGAGCCACACGTGGATCTCTTCTGGCTCTTCTTCTCTAGGAGAGCTATGGCGGACTAGAGTTTGGCTGAGATCGCATCGGTCGGAGGCTTCACCCTACAGAGGAAGCCACGTGTGGGAGGCTCGTATCCCGTATATTCCCCATGTGACTCCAACCGGGGATGGCATGGGGAGTGGTTCTACATCAGGAATCCAATGGGGGCACCGTTTCTAGCATTTATCGGCGGGAGGCCGGTGAAGCAGAAGAGTTGGTCGTGGGGCTACGCCCACATGGAGAAGCACAAGGTGGAGGCCATCGAGAAGGAGCTCCGGAAGCTCGTAAGGGGTGGCCTCGATGGGGTGCGGGTGTTCCACACCCTTTACCGCCACCAGGTTGCGCCATTGGCAGAGAGGATGCACCCGATGTGGATGTATGGTAGCCGGTCGGACCTAGACCATGCGTTGCCGGAGGAGCTGCTGGACGATGAGATCTGGAGTCGCGTCGGTCGAGTGCTACAGCTGAGGCCCAGAGAGACGGTGGTGGGAAAACCCATACCGTTTAATGCCTCGATCGTGCCCATGCTGGTATGCTCCCTTATTTTGTTCGTGCTTTTTTCTCTGCCCCCTTCTTTTTTGATTTCGGTTCATTTGTTCTGTAGGGGCTTGGGAGGTACAAGTCCCGGCCGCACCTTCCCAAGGGGCCGGCGGGCCGGGCCCAGTGGGCTGCCTAGAAGGAGGCGGTAGACGCCCAGAAGAAGAAGAAAACCAAGGAGGTTTATCGAAAAGAAGAGAAGAAGAAGAAGGTCGCCCAGCGTGTGAGGGCCAGGGAACGTGTGAGCGACGTCGAGTTAGAACTCACGTCGGATGATCCTACGGATCTGGACGACATGGTCTTCTCCGATGAGGAGGAGAGTCGGGAGGTCGTTGTGACCTCGGTGATACGTCGTGACCCTACGGCGATGTCCGCTGGTGAGGAGCAGGAGGCCGCGCGATGTACAGAGGTTCCTACATTGAGGAAGCGTGCTGTGAGTGTAGATGTCATCGATGAATGGGCGGCGAAGCGAATGCGGTCACCATGCCCCTCGGCGGCGTTGCTAGCTCCATCGTCGCCTGTGGCGGACGTGGCTGGACGAGCCAGGCGGTCCGAGGAGCGGTCCGGTGCCTGTGCGGCGATGGGGCCGGTGCCAACGCTGGACTTGCGGTCGGAGGAGGCCCCACCTGCCATGGGTGTGGTCGAGTAGTCCGGGTGGTCTAAGGGGCAGATTGGCACTCAGTCGATGCATGACTCGCAGTCGGGGGACGCCTCGCCCGCTGCTCTAGTCAGGGAGCCCCGAGCCGAAGGTCTTTGCGACCCATAGGCTGGGCAGGAGCGGGTTGGGATGACTTTGACCCCATCTGAAGTGAGGGGGCACAGGTCGTAGTCCAGGAGTGGTCCTCGTTGAAAGGTCCTAATAGCTAGAGGGGGGAGGGGTGAATAGCCTAATAAAATTTCTACAACAACACTTAACAAAATGGTTAGACAATTATGAGGCAAAGCAAGTGTTGCGCTAGGCTACTCAAAATGCAAGCCACCTACCACAATTCTAGTTTAGATAGTATCTATTCACACAATAGCTATGATACTACTCTATGTTAGTGTGCTCTCAAAGGCTAACTAAAGAGCCACACTAGCTAAGCAAGCAAGCTCTCACAACTAGCTACACTAAAGAGCTTGACAATTAGTTTGCGGTAAAGTAAAGAGAATGATCAAGAAGATTATACCACCTTGTAGATGAAGGAACCAATCAATCATAAAGATGAATAACAATGAAGACCAATCACCTTGGAATCAATGATGAACACAATGATTTTTACCGAGGTTCACTTGCTTGCCGATAAGCTAGTCCTTGTTGTGGCGATTCACTCACTTAGAGGTTCACGCGCTAATTGGCTTCACACGCCAAACCCTCAATAGGGTGCCGCACAACCAACACAAGATGAGGATCACACAAGCCATGAGCAATCCACTAGAGTACCTTTTGGCGCTCCGCCAAGGAAAGGTCAAGAACCCCTCACAATCACCACGATCGGAGCCGAAGACAATCACCACCCTCCACTCAATGATCCTCGCTGCTCCAAACCATCTAGGTGGTGGCAACCACTAAGAGTAACAAGCGAAATCCGTAGCGAAACACGAACACCAAGTGCCTCTAGATGCAAACACTCAAGCAATGCACTTGGATTCACTCCCAATCTCACTATGATGATGAATCAATGATGGAGATGAGTGGGAGGACTTTGGCTAGGCTCACAAGGTTGCTATGTCAATGAAAATGGCCAAAGATGTGAGCCATAGCCAGCCATGGGGCTTAAATAGAAGCCCCCATGAAATAGAGCCATTGTACCCCTTCACTGGGCACACTGCACTCTGACCGGACGCTCCGGTCATACTGACCGGACCCTGGACACAGCGTCCGGTCCACTGATTTTTGCCATGTGTCATTCTAAGTTAAAATTGAATCGTTAGATCACAACGACTAAGTGCTGACCGGATGCTCCGTCAAAACTGACTGGACGCTGGAGCCCCAGCGTCCGGTCGAGTATAGTAAGGGTCCAAATCTATTTTTCCTCGACCGGACACGTCCGGTCCACCTCGACCAGACACATCCCAGCGTCCAGTGGAGAACCCTAGCCACTATACTGCTAGGTCAGCGTGACCGAACGTAGGCAGTTAGCGTTTGGTGCATTCGGATCCAGCGTCCGGTCACTTGATCGACGCTGGCATCTCCTCTGTCTTCTTCACCCTTGTTCAAGTGTGCTAACCACCAAGTGTATCACCTTGTGCACATGTATCAGCATATTTTGACAAATGTTTTCAAGGGTGTTAGCACTCCACTAGATCCTCAATGCATATGCAATGAGTTAGAGCATCTAGCGGTACTTTGATAACCGCATTCCAATACGAGTTTCACTCCTCTTAATAGTATGGCTATCAAACCTAAATGTGATCACACTCTCTAAGTGTCTTGATTACCAAAACAAAATAACTCCTACAAATTATACCTTTGCCTTGAGCTTTTTATTTTTCTCTTTCTTCTTTTCAAGTTTAAGCCCTTGATCATCGCCATGCCATCACCATTGTCATGCTATGATCTTCATTAGCTTCTCCACTTGAAGTGTGCTACCTATCTCATGATCACTTGATAAACTAGGTTAGCACTTAGGGTTTCATCAATTCACCAAAACCAAACTAGAGCTTTCAATCTCCCCCTTTTTGGTAATTGATGACAACCCTTATACAAAGATATGAAATAAAATTCAATTGAATCCATGTTGCTTGCCCAAGCATATTTACCAATTGTAAAAGGATATGGACAAGTTTTATGAACCCCAAATGGTAGCAATTGCTCCCCCTACATATGTGCTAAGAGTTTGGATTGTAGCTTGCACATATGCTTAGATAGGAAATATAGGAGACAATGTCTACCACATGATGCTAAGGTATAAAGGATGGACCTTTGAAGCGTGATACCAATCGGAGTGCACCAATATACCATCCTTAGCACCATGGTTAGCTCAATACCACTTGGAAACATACTTTAGAAAGATACCACTTGTAAAGACTTTCTTGGAAATGAAAGTTATCTAGTGATTTCATTTCATCATTCAATCTTACAACTAGCATACATCACACAAGCATGGATGTTTAGATTTAATACTTATGCCATGCAAGCAAATCATATGAAATGCACATTCAAATGCACCATACAAGTTCATGAGCTTGCTCCCCCTACTTGTGTGCTCAAAATTTTAATTGATCCCTTTCCTTTGTCATATCTCTCCCCCTATGTCATATATCAAGATATCTTTATGTTTCACTCCCTTTATGATATTTCTTCATTTCTTCCCCTTTTTCACTATCTTTGTTACTATCTTTGTTTCTCTCCCCCTTTGTCATCAATGACCACAAAGGTTCTAAATATAGATAGTATTACTTGTAGGGTCAAGATTATCAATGTCAATAAATGGGGTGAGGATCATTTTCCCAAATTTGGTCTAATCTAGATCATTTGTCAAAGATATTTAACTCAGTTTGATCCAAGGATAAGCTTCTTCATACCTCCAAATAAGGGTTATCTTGTACCATGTTGAGTTAAACACTTATAGCTCATTTTCTAGATTAAACACTAGGTTTACAAGCCCATAAACATGTCATATGCCATCACTAGATCAAGTCAAGCATAGAAGCAATAGTGATACCATATGGACATCAAAATCATTTGATTTTCATGAATGAGCCTAATAAAATAGAACCACTTGAAAGGTCCTAATAAAATTGAAAATGTGACTAGATGCACTAAACATGTCCTTAGCAAAGATGTATGTCATGCCAATCAACTTTTACCTTGGAGTGCTCGAAGGAGAGGCATGTCATAAAAGTGGGGGGGGGGTGCATCAACACATATTTGAGAAATCCAATATGTTCAACTCATTTCTTAGCTTGCAAAACCTTTTCTCATCCAATGGCTTGGTGAATATGTCGGCAAGTTGATCTTTGGTGCCTACATTCTCAATGTAAATGTCATCTTTTTGTTGGTGATCTCTTATAAAATGGTGGTGGACATCAATGTGCTTTGTTCTTGCATGTTGAACCGGATTGTTGGTTAGCTTGATTGCACTCTCATTGTCACATAGCAATGGCACTTTCTTGAACTTGATTCCAAAGTCACTCAAAGTGGCCTTCATCCAAAGTATTTGTGCACAACAACTACCGGCGGATATGTATTCGGCTTCAGTGGTTGATAATGCAACACTATTTTGCTTCTTTGATGACCATAAAACAAGTGATCTTCCCAACAATTGAAATGTACCCGAGGTGCTCTTCCTTTCAACCTTGCATCCCGCATAATCTGAGTCGGAGTAACCAACTAGCTCAAACTTTGCTCCTTTGGGATACCACAAACCAACATTTTGTGTATGCTTCAAGTACCTCAATATTCTCTTTGTAGCCTTCAAATGACTTTCTCTTGGTGAGGCTTGAAATCTTGCACACATGCATACACTAAACATGACATCTGGCCTTGATGCAGTCACATAGAGTAGGCTTCCAATCATGGACCGATACAACTTTTGATCCACCATATTTTTACTTGCATCACTATCCAAGTTGCCATTGGTTCCCATTGGTGTGCTAATGACTTTGCTGTCAATCATTCCAAACTTCTTGATTATGTCCTTGATGTACTTGCCTTGACTCACAAATGTACCATTCTTTAATTGCTTGATTTGAAGACCAAGGAAGTAACTCAACTCTCCAATCATGGATATCTCAAACTCATTAGCCATCATCTTTCTAAACTTATCACAAAAATCTTGATTTGTTGATCCAAATATGATGTCATCTACATAGATTTGTAATACAAATAGATCTTTTCCAATCTTCTTGATGAAAAGAGTGGTGTCAACCTTGCCCATTGTGAACCCTTTAGAGAGGAGGAAGTCCCTCAATCTCTTATACCATGCTCTAGGTGCTTGCTTCAAGCCATACAATGCCTTCTTCAACTTGTACACATGGTTGGGCTTCTTCTCATCTTCAAAACCAGAAGGTTGCTCTACATATACTTCTTCATTGATGTAGCCATTGAGAAATGCACTCTTAACATTCATTTGATAGAGCTTGATGTTGTGGGCACAAGCATAGGCTAGCAAGATTCTTATTGCTTCCAATCTAGCAACCAGGGCATATGTTTCTCCAAAGTCAAGATAATGGAGACGGGGATCCCGATCTTCCATCAGGTGATGGTAACTATCGTTGTGGCAGAGAATGACACACCGATCTAGCTTCAGATCGAAAGATCAAACCCTGTAATCTTAGCACCACAGCTCCTCTGGTTATCAACCAAGTCATGGACTAGGTTGACCTCGCAAAGAAGGCTAATCCCTGCCTGTGCAACGAAGAACACAAGCAAGAACGAGAAAGAAAGCAACCAAATTGTAGATGAATGATTAATCTCACGAGTTAGGGTCTCACAAACCGATGAACGGCGAAACTGTTCTTGATAGAATAATCTAAGCAAAACCCAAACCCTAATGGAGGGGAGGCGGTTGTTTATGAAGACTCTAGGGTCGTGTAAGACCCCTAGATGCGCCCCTAATGGGCCCAAACTCGATACATGGTCCAACGGACCAAAAGACGGTGTCGCAACACCCTGGTAGATTCTGGACGCTAACTTGTTTTGACGATTTCCATTGATTCCGAATAGCTTTTGACATGATACCACTTGGATTGGCTTCCTTATCAAATTAGCTTTCCATCCATATGTGGATCATCGAAAACGGAGTCCGGATGCGTCCTGGGCGACCAGTTTAAGGCAGACTGGTCCTGGAGGCCGAGGCAGACTCGAATTCGTGTTGGACTAGGCCTCCGGCTTGTGTTGGACGTCCTTGCTGGTCATCATCACCTCCTCCATGTCCTCTTAGTCCCTCTTGACCCTATCCAATGTTTCTAAGCAAGATAACATCATTAGGTAGTAGTCTATTCTCAAAAGTATGAAAAGGATCGCTTAAGAACGAGCTCACCTGTAAATTGAGTTGACGCATTCGAGCCCGGGTCATTGGACCTTGCATGACGGTTGGAGGATCAGCTGGTACATCCAAAGGAGTGATGTTCTCATCATCCTCCCCCTCTTGAATTGGAGTCATCCTCGACTCAAGCTCATCTTCTTCTCCCAAATAAGGTTTCAAATCTGCAATGTTAAATGTGGGACTAACCCCGAACTCGGGTGGCAACTTAAGTTTGTATGCATTATCATTTATTTTCTCAATAATCTTATAAGGACCAGCTATTCTTGACATTAATTTAGACTTACGTAGCTCAGGAAATCTATCTTTTCTTAAATGTAACCAAACCAAATCACCCGGTTCGAGTTTAATCTCTTTTCTACCTTTACTACCAGCAATTCTATACTTTTCATTCATGCTTTCAATATTTGCTTTAGTTGTTTCATGCAACTTATGAATAAAATCAGCACGCTCTCTAGCATCACTATGTATTCTCTCAGTGGTAGGTAAAGGCAAAAGATCAATAGGAGCACGGGGGTTAAAACCATACACTACCTAAAAAGGACTTACCTTGGTGGTGGAATGTTTTGCCCTGTTATATGCAAATTCCACATGCGGCAAACACTCTTCCCACATCTTCAAATTGCGCTTCAAAATGGCTCTCAACATGGTGGACAATGTTCGATTCACAACCTCAGTTTGCCCATCAGTTTGGGGATGACATGTTGTAGAAAACAGCAGCTTGGTCCCCAATTTATTTCACAACGTGCGCCAAAAATGACTCAAGAATTTTGCATCATGATCTGAAATAATAGTAGAAGGCATACCATGCAAGCGAACAATTTCTTGAAAGAAAAGGTCAGCAATATGAACAGCATCGTCGCTCTTATGACAAGGAATAAAATATGCCATCTTAGAAAAATGATCAACCACCACAAAAATACTATCCCTCCCCCTCTTAGTCCTTGACAATCCCAACACAAAATCCATAGATATATCTGCCCAAGGAGTAGAAGGAACAGAAAGAGGCATATACAAACCATGTGGGTTCAATCGTGACTTAGCTTTTTGACATGTGGCACACCGCGCCACATACCGCTCCACATCATGCCTCATCCTAGGCCAAAAGAAGTGTGTGGACAGCACCTCCTCCGTCTTCTTGGCACCAAAATGTCCCATCAATCCGCCTCCATGTGCCTCCTGCAACAATAAAAGACGAACGGAACCAACTGGAATGCATAGGCGGTTAGCTCTAAACAAAAACCCATCGCTGATCATAAACTTATTCCATGTGTGTCCCTCTCTACAATTAAGCAACACATCCTTAAAATCAGGATCAAGCGCATATTGTTCTTTAATGGATTGAAGACCAAAAATCCGGCAATCAAGTTGAGACAGCAATGTATATCTTCTAGACAAAGCATCAGCAATCACATTATCCTTCCCTTTCTTGTGTTTGATAATATAAGGAAAAGACTCAATAAATTCAACCCATTTAGCATGCCTACAATTCAGATTATTTTGAGAGCGAAGATACTTAAGCGATTCATGATCAGAATGAATTATAAATTCTTTAGGCCACAAATAATGATGCCACGTCTCTAAAGAACGGATAAGTGCATACAATTCTTTATCATACGTGGAATAATTAAGAACAGGACCATGTAATTTTTCACTAAAGTAAGCAACAGGTTTACCATCTTGCATCAAAACACCACCAATGCCAACTCCACTAGCATCACATTCTAGCTCAAAAGTCTTACCAAAATTTGGAAGTTGCAGCAATGGTGCATGTGTAAGATTGTCCTTCAAAGTGTCAAAGGACTCCTCATGTGCCTCTCCCCAACGAAACACCACTCCTTTCTTCGTCAACTCATGCAATGGAGCAGCAATGGTGCTGAAATCTTTGACGAAGCGGCGGTAGAATCCTGTAAGACCAAGAAAACTCCTCACCTATGTGACGGTTTGGGGAACCGGCTAGCTCTTTATGGCTTCAATTTTCATCTCGCCCACCTCAATTCCCTGTGGAGTTACAACATAGCCAAGAAAAGAAACTCGATCCGTGCAAAAGATGCACTTCTCAAGGTTACCAAATAAACGTGCATCACGTAAGGCATTAAAAACAACACATAAGTGATCCATATGTTCATCAAAAGACTTGCTGTAAATCAATATATCATCAAAGTAAACTACCACAAAATGACCAATAAAAACTCTTAAAACCTCATTCATTAAGTGCATGAAAGTGCTAGGTGCATTTGTCAGACCAAAAGGCATAACTAACCACTCATACAACCCGAATTTGATTTTAAATGCAGTTTTCCATTCATCTCCAAGTTTCATTCTAATCTGGTGGTAGCCACTTCGCAAGTCAATCTTAGTAAAAATTATAGAACCACACAACTCATCAAGCATGTTGTCTAGCCTAGGAATAGGATGATGATACCAAATAGTAATATTATTGATGGCTCTACAATCAACACACATACGCCAACTTCCATCTTTCTTAGGAACCAAAAGTACAGGAACGGCACAAGGACTAAGGATTTCATGTACATACCCGCGGTCCAAAAGGTCTTGGACTTGTCGCTGAATTTCCTTAGTCTCCTCAGGATTAGTTCGATATGTAGCTCAGTTGGGCAAGGTCGCTCCCGGAATCAAATTGATTTGATGCTCTATCCCTCTCATAGGTGGCAGCCCGGGGGTATCTCAGCTGGAAAATGTCCTCATACTCCTGCAAAAGGTTAGTGATAGCAGGAGGTACCGAGCTAACAATATCATCAAGTGAAAACATAGCTCGTTTGCATACCAAAGCATAGCAAATATCATTATCAGAAATTTCAGCAAAGTCACATTTTGTTGCAAGCATAACACCACCCTTCAATTTAATCCCCTCAGCCTTAGAAATAGATGTAGACTTATTCTTTTTAGGTGGGAAAATTGAATTAGCAACTTGCTGATTTTTAGATTGAACATCATTCAAACTAGTAGCGCGTTCTCTATCAGCTTGTACAATTTGAGCAGGGGTCAAAGGTACCAAAGTAATTTTCTTTCCTTTATGCACAAAAGTGTATTTATTACTTCTACCATGGTGTGTAGCATCATTATCATGTTCCCAAGGACAACCCAATAAAAGTGAACAAGCTTGCATAGGTACCACATCACAATCAACAGAATCAGCATAAGAACCAATAGAAAATGAAACTCTACAAGTTTGTGTTACCTTTGCTTTACCAGAATCATTTAGCCACTGAATATGATATGGACGTGGGTGTGGGCGTGTGGTCAAGCTAAGCTTCTTGACCAAATCAGAACTCACCAAATTGTTGCAGCTACCTCCATCTATAATGACATGTGCTCGACGGTCGCTGATGATGAAGAAAATCTGGAACAAGTTATGGCGTTGTAGCTTCTCAGGCTGCTGGACTTGTGAGCTGAGCACCCGCTGTACAATAATGCTCCTATAGGACACCGTGGCCTCGTCACCAAGGACTTCGCCGTCCTCCTCATCTGCATCTTGGTCTTCTTCATCCTCAATGTCAGAGGTGCTGATGTAACCATCTTCTGTAGCAATATATGCCCGCTGACTTGGACAGTCCTTCTACACATGGCCAATGCCATGGCAGCGGTGGCACTGAATACCCGAAGTGCGTCCCGTCGATGCAACGGATGAGGAACTCTTAGTAGGCACCTGCAAAGAATTTTTACCTGAATCTGAAGGTCGTGCGGGAGGTGTCTTAGGTGTAGCGGAAACTCTAGAGGCTGTTGGTCGCTTGCTCGCTGGTGGAGGCATCCGAAAAGTGGTTGGCTTGGTCAGCCCCAAAGATGGTGCTGAGCGTGGCGTGTATGTGCTGGTGCTGACCTTGCTCTTGCCCTGCTGTTCACGCCCCTGCAATTCCTTTTCTGCAAGCATAGCAAACTAAAACAACTAGTTGACAGTGTTAAATTCTTTATAATCAACAATGTCCTGAATGTCACGCCTCAAACCAGAATAAAAATGACAAATGGCATCTTCGTTTCCCTCTACAACACTACAGCGCATCAATCCCTTTTGGAGCTCACCATAGTAATCCTATATAGATTTATCTCCTTGTTCTAAATGCATCAATTTCTTACGCAAGTCTCTATGATAAGAAGGAGGAACAAAACAATCACGCATAGCTACCTTAAGTTCTTCCCATGTACCAGGTAAAGCATTCTGTGCAGCTAGCCCATTCCACCAAATAATGGCAAAATCCTTAAACTCACTAGTAGCTTGTCTAACTCTATGCTGCTCAGGTACAAGGTGGGCACTAAACTTTTGTTCTACCATCATCTCCCAATCAAGATATCCCTTAGCATCATAATGACCCAAAAAGATGGTATTGTGAACTTAATCTTAGCATAAGGATCATCGGGCACACGGTGATTATTACCTTGACGGTGGTGGTGGTGGACACCACCCATACCTGTCGTGTTGCAGCGAAGACGTTGCCGTAATCTCTCTTGTCGGATAGCTACTCGACCTATGTTTCCAGCGGCATCATGCACCGTGTCTTGACCATCGGTGTTGCTGCCAGAAACGTCGTTGTTGCCCACCACAAAGGTTTCCAACTCAGTAACCTTGTTGGTTAGCATAGAAATTCGCTTGTCCAATCTCTCCATGCTATTGCCAATGTTGAGTTCAATGAGTGTGTCAGTGACGGCCTTCCTGACGGCCTCATTCATCCTTTTTTGGGCATCCTCTACAACAGCTTGTAGTTGCTCTTGGCTGACACACTCGTTGAAACCCTTAGGATTGTTATCTCCAGTCTGTTCACCTCCTGCCATTGAAAACACAAAAACAGGAACAAATAGGTGAAAGTTATCCCTACCAAATGACTACGTGGTTGGAGTGGTGTCACTTTTCATAGCAAGTGGAAGCGTCTTACCAAGCTCTTACCAACGCAAGCAGTGGGCGGTACAACCAGCGGCTGGTTCGTGATACCTATGAGGTAGTGGTACCGAGATTGCAAGGCCCCTTATCTGTACTGATCTGAAGAATTTGTGGAGCTTGGAAGGCAAACAAAGAGTAATATGTATATCAGGCACACAAGTCAGTAACAGAAAGTAATGCTGAATTATAATCCAAAGTACTTGTTCTCGTTGCTGGTCTAAAGTGTTGCAAGTACCAGGTTGTGACAAAAGTATGGTGGATAGCAAGGTGATAGGTATGAGAAAAACAAGTATGGTGGATGGAAACAGCAACACAAATAAGGAACCAGACAGCACACGCAAACATAGCTCACTTTGGGCTTCTCTATGTGCTCCTCTAGATATTGTTCCTCTTTTGCCCCTCTCTTTTTTTTCTATTTTTTGGGCTATCGTTGTTTTTTTGGGAAATTTCGACTTTTTTATTTTATTTTTTTTGATATTTTTCCTTTACTTAGGAGCACAAAAGCAGTAACCACAGAAAATATGAGCTCAAACAAGTGTAAGACGTGGCCTGTGGAATTTTCAGAAAACTGGATGAAAATCGACAAAAACCTTGTGACCACGAAACGAGGATCTTGTGACCACTTTTTGACCAATCTAAAAATTCCGAACCCCGACAAGGCGGGGGATGGACGGATCTAAATTTTTTTGATCAATTTGCATATATGGAACGTCGAAAACAGAGTTCGTATGCGAAAACTGGACCAGTTTTAAGAATTGGCTCCGAATTAGAGGATAAAACGGGAACAATGTGTGCAAAATTGGTCACAACAGCCAAGATTTGATGGAAACGATGGAGGAAAACACACGAACTGGACTCTAACATGACCTAACCAGCAATAAGACCTCAACCAGGACACAAACTCAACACGACGGACTCTGAAACTGAAATATGCAAAGGCTATGGCGCGGAAGGTTCTAGGATAGGAAAAATGAGTATGGCACTGGACTATGGGACGAATACGAAACACTCAAACTAGGGAATAAAAAGTGAACCTGACAGTATACCTTAGCTCTAATTACCACTTAATGGAGACGGGGATCCCGATCTTCCATCAGGTGATGGTAACTATCGTTGTGGCGGAGAATGACACACCGATCCGGCTTCAGATCGAAAGATCGAACCCTACAATCTTAGCACCACAGCTCCTCTGGTTATCAACCAAGTCATGGACCAGGTTGACCTCGCCAAGAAGGCTAATCCCTGCCTACGCAACGAAGAACACAAGCAAGAACGAGAAAGAAAGCAACCAAATTGCAGATGAATGATTAATCTCACGAGTTGGGGTCTCACAAACCGATGAACGGCAAAACTGTTCTTGACAAAATAATCTAAGCAAAACCCAAACCCTAATGGAGGGGCGGAGGCTGTTTATGAAGACTCTAGAGTCGTGCAAGACCCCTGGACGCGCCCCTAATGGGCCCAAACTCGATACATGGTCCAACGGACCAAAAGATAGTGTCGCAGCACCCTGGCAGATTCTGGATGCTAACTTGTTTTAATGATTCCCATTGATTCTGAATAGCTTTTGATGTGAAACCACTTGGATTGGCTTCCTTATCAAATTAGCTTTCCATCCATATGTGGATCATCGAAAACGGAGTCCGAATGCGTCCTGGGCGACCAGTTTAAAGCAGACTGGTCCTAGAGGCCGAGGCAGACTCAAATTCGTGTTGGACTGGGCCTCCGGCTTGTGTTGGACGTCCTTGCTGGTCATCATCACCTCCTCCACGTCCTCTTAGTCCCTCTTGACTCTCTCTAATGTTCCTAAGCAAGATAACATCATTAGGTAGTAGTCTATTCTCAAAAGTATGAAAAAGATCACTTAAGAACGAGCTCACCTATAAATTGAGTTGACGCATTCAAGCCCGGGTCATTGGACCTTGCATGACGGTTGGAGGATCAGCTGGTACATCCAAAGGAGTGATGTCCTCATCACAAGACCTTCAACTTGAGTATAGCCTTGTGCTACCAATCTTGCTTTGTTCCTTACTACTATCCCATCTTGGTCTTGCTTGTTTCTAAAGACCCATTTGGTTCCAATCATATTGTGTCCCTTTGGTCTTTCTACTAATTCCCACACTTGATTTCTTGTGAAGTTATTCAATTCTTCATGCATAGCATTCATCCAATCAACATCCTTCAATTCTTCATCTATCTTCTTTGGTTCAATGGATGACACAAATGAGAAATGCACACAAAATGATGCCAATCTTGATCTTGTTTGTACACCTCTAGAAATATCACTAATGATAGTGTCCAATGGATGATCTCTTACAACATTGGTTGGTTGGAGGATTGGAACTTGATTGCTTGCACTTGCTTGATCATTGGGTTGAGATGATGTACTAGCCACTTGATCTTGTTTATTGTCATGAGAGTCACTTGCACTAACTTGATTTGTATCATCTTGCACATTTGAGTTAGAGAGCACTTGCACATGATCATCTTCATCATCATTCACTTGCCTAGGCCTCAATTCACCAATATCCATGTTCTTCATGGCATTTGAAAGTTGAATGCCTCTAACATCTTCCAAGTTCTCATTCTCTACTTGTGAACCCTTGGTTTCATTAAATTCAACATCATGAACTTCCTCAAGAGTACCACTATCCAAATTCCAAACTCTATATGCTTTGCTTGTAGTGGAATAACCAAGTAGGAATTCTTCATCACATTTCTTGTCAAACTTACCCAATCTTGTGCCTTTCTTCAAGATATAGCATTTGCAACAAAAGACCAAAAAATATGCAATATTGGGCTTTCTACCATTCAAGAGCTCATATGGTGTCTTCTCTTTCAATCAGTGACAATAGAGGTGGTTGCTACAATAGCAAGCCGTGTTGATGGCTTCGGCCCAAAAAGATTGACTCACATTGTACTCACTAAGCATAGACCTTACCATATCAATGAGTGTTCTATTTTTCCTCTCAACAAGGCCATTTGATTGGGGTGTGTACTTAGCCGAGAACTGATGTCTAATTCCAAATTCATCACATAACTCATCAATTCTAGTGTTCTTGCACTCACTACCATTGTCACTTCTAACTCTCTTGATGGTTGTTTCAAACTCATTGTGAATGCCTTTGACAAATGATTTGAATGTTGCAAATACATCACTTTTGTCTACTAGAAAGAATACCCATGTGTATCTAGTGTAGTCATCCACTATCACAAATCCATATTTATTACCACCGATACTAGTGTATTGTGTTGGCCCAAACAAATCCATGTGCAATAACTCAAATGCTTTACTAGTGCTCATCATGCTTTTCTTAGGATGGGTGTTTCCAACTTGTTTGCCAGCTTGACAAGAGCTACAAAGCTTATCCTTTTCAAACACAACATCTTTCAAGCCTTTAACTAAGTCATGCTTAACCAATCTATTCAATTGTTTCATTCCAACATGACCAAGCCTTCTATGCCATAACCAACTCATGCTAGACTTAGTGAACAAGCATGTGGACAATCTAGCTTCACTAGCATTAAAATCAACTAAGTATAGATTCTCATATCTAAAGCCTTTGAAGATCAAATTAGAGCCATCTACACTTATGATCTATACATCATCTATTCCAAATATGCATTTGAATCCAAGATCACACAATTGTGCCACGGATAGCAAATTGAAGTTCAAGCTTTCTACTAGCAACACATTGGATATGCTCATGTCATTGGATATTGCAATCTTACCAAGCCCTTTGACCTTGCCTTTGCCATTATCACCAAATGTGATACTATCATGACCATCATTACCATTTGTATTGATTGAGTTGAACATTCTTGCATCACCGGTCATGTGTTGAGTGCACCCACTATCAAGAACCCAATGCCTTCCTCTGGCTTTATAATTGACCTACAAAAGAAGATCAATTCTTTTTAGGTACCCAAACTTGCTTGGGTCCTTGAAGGTTAGTCACTAGGCTCTTTGGTACCCAAATGGCTTTCTTCTTTAAGCCCATCCATGGTTTACCAATGAACTTAGCCTTTACACCATTTGTACCCTTAGTAAGCATATAGCATGAATTAAGCTTTATGAAGGATATATTAGCATTTTTGCTCTTATTTTTGCATTCTTGCTCTTTGTGACCCACTTGTTTGCAACTAGTGCAAAACCGACCATTGTTCTTCACAAAACTAGTCTTGTGAGGAACAAAGGCTGCTTTGCCTTTCTTGGGGGTATAGCCCAATCCCTCTTTGTAGAGAGAAGCTCTTTGGCTACCCAAGCACATAAG
>NW_027097386.1:0-60000 GCF_019320115.1 Miscanthus floridulus
AAGTATGAAGACATAAACACACTGATTAGTGATTAACATATGTTATGTAGATATATGCAAAATAGGCTTTGTTTTCATTCAATGTACTTGTCATGTGGGGCCGGACGTTTGCAAGGCAGCGCAGGGCGCGAGACATCCGCAGGGCAGCAGAGCGGGCTGCTGCGCGTGACGCGGCAAGGGCCGCGATCTCCTCGGATGAAGATGGCAGGGCCGGACCCAGTGGCTAGGAGAGAATTAGGCCTTAAAATTAGGATCGTTTGTTTCCAAGTTTGTTAGCCGGTTGGCTTATATATTCTAGGGGACTCCAAACAATAAAGGGATAATCAGTTATCATCTAATCTACTACCTCTACTCTCATTAAGCCACCAGCAGAGGGGTATAACCTCGCGGTGAGGACTGGAGCGCGACTACGAACTACGTAGTCGCGGCCCGCCGTCGCTGAGCGCTAAGGCGCTTGACAACCTGGTATCTAGGTCTCGTCGATCCGCTTCCTCCTCCGCTGTCGCCCAGCCCGCCCCGCCCTCAACCACCGAAGCCCCACCACCATTCGCCGCCGCCGCATCTCCACCCTCGTCGTCCGTCGCTTCCTGCTCCGCCGACGACATGGGCGACGATCTCAAGGCGTCCATCGACGTGCTCACCAAGCACATGGAACTGATGCATAGGTCGATCGAGGCCAACGCGAAGGCGATCCATGATCTCTCCGTCAACGGCTCCTCGACATCCGGAGGGCGCCCGGGCACGGGCGAACACCACCAAGATCGGCCGCCGAAGCACTGGCGCCCCGAATTTCTGCACTATGACGGCAAGAGTGACCCGCTGATCTTCATCAACAAATGCGAGTCCTTGCAGCAGCGGATCATGCACGAGGAGCGCGTTTGGATGGCATCGTACAATCTCCAGGAGGGAGCCCAACTGTGGTACATGCAGGTCCAGGAGGACGAGGGCACGCCGACATGGCCGCGCTTCACGGAGCTCCTCAACCTACGCTTCGGGCCCCCGCTCCGTTCGGTGCCCCTCTTCGAGCTGTCGGCCTACCGCCGCACAGGGATGGTGACCGACTACCAGGACCGCTTTCAGGCACTGCTCCCCCGCGCCGGGCGCCTGGACGAGGCACAGAGGGTTCAGCTCTTCACGGGGGGGCTCTTGCCGCCGCTCAGCCTCCAGGTCCAGATGCAAAACCCGCAAACCCTTGCGGCCGCCATGAGCCTTGCCCGGCAGTTCGAGCTCATCGAACAGTACACCGCCGCTCCGGCCAAGGGCCCTGCACGCGGCGTCCTGGGAGCACCGGGCTTGCGTCCGATCCTTCCAGCGGCCACGGCCGCCACCGATAAGGCTCCGATGCCCGCGAATCAGGGAGAGGGCCGGCCGGCGAAGCGGCTCTCCAAGGAGGAGCAGGAGGAGCGCCGCCGCTTGGGCCTCTGCTACAACTGCAACGAAAAGTACACCAGGGGGCACAATCGCGTCTGCCGGCGCATCTTCCACATCGGCGGCGTGGAGATCTCCGACACCGACGAAGCAGCCGCGACCGACGAGCACGAGACGGAGTCGCCGATCTTTTCCCTGCACGCAGTGGCCGGAGTGCCGTTCGGCGGGACGTTGCAGATTGCCGTCTCGCTGGGCGGTACCACGCTTGTCGCCCTCCTCGACAGTGGGTCTACCCACAACTTCATCGCCGCCAGCGCCGCGCCGCGCACCGGGCTGACGGTCCTGCCTCGGCCTCAACTCACGGCGATTGTGGCCAATGGCGAGCGGATCACTTGCCCCGGCGTCATTCGGGCCGCACCAGTCTCCGTCGACGGCACTGACTTCACCATCGACCTCTTTGTCATGCCCCTTGCAGGATATGATCTGGTGCTGGGCACCCAATGGATGGCCACCCTCGGACCAATTGTCTGGGACTTCGCCAAGCACACCATGTCGTTCCAGCTACGGGGGCGTGACTTCTGCTGGACCGGGGTTCCACCTTCCAGCGCGCCAGGCCTCCACTCCGCGACGGCCAGCACGTCCCTCCTCGACGAGCTGCTGGCCACCTTTGAGGACGTCTTCGCCGAGCCCGTGGGACTGCCCCCACCCCGCGCACGCGACCACAGCATCATTCTCAAGCCGGACGCTCCGCCTGTGGCCGTCCGTCCTTACCGCTACCCGGCGGCACACAAGGACGAGCTGGAATCCCAATGCGCCGCCATGATCAACCAGGGCATCGTCCGACGCAGCGACTCGGCGTTCTCCTCACCGGTCCTCCTCGTCAAGAAGGCTGACGGCTCATGGCGTTTCTGCGTCGACTACCGCGCCCTGAACGCCCTCACCGTCAAGGACGCGTTCCCCATCCCCGTCGTCGACGAGCTCCATGGCGCGCGCTTCTTCACCAAGCTCGACCTTCGATCGGGGTACCACCAGGTGCGGATGCGGCCGGAGGACATCCACAAGACGGCGTTCCGCACCCACGACGGCCTCTACGAGTTCTTGGTCATGCCGTTCGGGCTGTGCAACGCCCCAACGACTTTCCAAGCGCTCATGAATGACGTGCTCCGTGCTCACCTCCGCCAGTTTGTCCTCGTTTTCTTCGACGATATTTTGATTTACAGCAAGAGCTGGGCGGACCATCTTCGACACCTCCGTGTCGTCCTCACCATTCTGCGCTAACACCGCCTCTTTGTGAAGCGGTCCAAGTGCTCGTTCGGCGTTGACTCCGTCAGCTACCTCGGCCACATCATCTCAGCATCCGGCGTGGCGATGGATCCCGTCAAGGTCCAGGCCATCCATGAGTGGCCGCGGCCCCGCTCTGCGCGCGCGGTGCGCAGATTCCTCGGGCTGGCGGGCTACTACAGAAAATTCGTCCACAACTACGGCGCCATCGCCGCACCCCTCACCGCGCTCCTGAAGAAGGAGGGGTTCACCTGGAACGACGACGCCGTGGCGGCCTTCACAGCCCTCAAAGGGGTGGTGACGTCAGCCCCTGTGCTGGCCCTGCCGGACTTCTCCAGGTCTTTCATCATGGAGTGTGATGCGTCCACTTACGGCTTCGGGGCGGTGCTCATCCAGGAGGCGCACCCGATTGCATTCTTCAGCCGGTCGGTGGCGCCTCGCCATCGTTCCCTTGCGGCCTATGAGCGGGAACTGATCGGCCTCGTCCTCGCCATCCGCCATTGGCGACCGTACTTATGGGGGCGCCGCTTCATCGTCAAGACGGACCACTACAGTCTCAAGTACCTCCTCGACCAGCGCCTCGCGACTATTCCCCAGCATCACTGGGTCGGCAAGCTGCTGGGCTTTGATTTCACCGTTGAGTACAAGTCCGGCGCGACGAACACGGTGGCCGACGCCCTCTCACGCCGCGACACCGAGGAGGACTCTTCGGGCGCGCTCATGGCAGTCTCGGGCCCCCGCTTCGACTTCATCAGCCGCCTCCGCCACGCCCAGACCACGGATCCGGCCTTGGTCGCTGTCCACGACGAGATCAGCGCGGGCACGCGAGCCGCCCCGTGGGCGCTCTCCGACGGCCTGGTCACATACGACGGGTGACTCTACATACCGCTGGCCTCGCCGCTGCTGTAGGAGATCGTGGCGGCCGTCCACAACGACGGACATGAGGGTGTCCAGCGCACGCTGCATCGACTACGCCGCGATTTTCATTTTCCCAACATGTGTCGCTGGGTGCAGGACTTTGTTCGGGACTGCGTCACTTGCCAGAGGTACAAGTCGGAGCACCTCCATCTCGCCGGGGTCCTCCTGCCGCTGCCCATCCCTACCATCGTCTGGGCCGACATCGGCCTTGATTTCGTGGAGGCCTTGCCGCGAGTGTCCGGGAAGTCGGTGATCCTCTCCGTCGTCGACCGCTTCAGCAAGTACTGCCACTTCATTCCCTTGGCGCACCCGTACACCGCCGAGACCGTGGCCCAGGCGTTCTTCACCGACATTGTGCGCCTCCACGGCATGCCGCAGTCCGTGGTCTCGGACCGCGACCCAGTGTTCACCTCGCTGTTTTGGCGCGAGCTCACGAGGCTGATGGGCACCAAGCTGCACATGACGTCCGCCTTCCACCCTCAGTCTGACGGCCAGACGGAGGCGGCCAACCGCGTCATCATCATGTACCTACGTTGCTTCACGGGAGACCGGCCCCGGCAATGGTTGCGGTGGCTTCCCTGGGCTGAGTACGTGTATAACACGGCCTACCAGTCCTCGCTCCGAGAGACCCCGTTCCGCGTGGTGTACGGCCGCGACCCACCCTCCATCCGCTCTTACGAGCCGGGAGAGACTCGGGTTGCTGCTGTGGCTCGCGACATGGAGGAACGCCAAGCATTTCTTGCCGACGTCCGCTATCGCCTGGAACAGGCGCAGATTGTTCAGAAGCACCACTACGACCGGCATCATCGACAAGTGTCTTATCAGGTGGGCGATTGGGCGTTGCTGCGCCTCCGACAGCGCACCATGTCCTCCCTACCCCAGGCTACTACGAGCAAGCTGAAGCCACGCTACATCGGGCCCTACCGCGTCGCCGAGCTCATCAACGACGTGGCTGTACGTTTGGACCTTCCGCCGCAGGCTCGCATCCACGACGTGTTCCATGTGAGCGCCCTCAAGAAGTTCAGCGGCGTGCCTCCATCTACTCCACCGGCACTGCCACACATCCACCATGGCGTGGTCACTCCAGAGCCGGCTCGGGTTGAGCAGGCTCGCTTGGCGCGCAGCGTTCGCCAGCTGCTTGTCCACTGGCGCGGCGAACCTCCGGAGTCGGCGACCTGGGAAGACCTCGACACGTTCCGCGAGCAATTTCCAAGCTTCCAGCTCGAGGACGAGCTGCTTCTCGAGGAGGGGAGAGATGTCATGTGGGGCCGGACGTTTGCAAGGCAACGCAGGGCGCGAGACATCCGCAGGGCAGCAGAGCGGGCTGCTGCGCGTGACGCGGCAAGGGCCGCGATCTCCTCGGATGAAGATGGCAGGGCCAGACCCAGTGGCTAGGAGAGAATTAGGCCTTAAAATTAGGATCGTTTGTTTCCAAGTTTGTTAGCCGGTTGGCTTATATATTCTAGGGGACTCCAAACAATAAAGGGATAATCAGTTATCATCTAATCTACTACCTCTACTCTCATTAAGCCACCAGCAGAGGGGTATAACACTATAACCTCGCGGTGAGGACTGGAGCGCGACTACGAACTACGTAGTCGCGGCCCGCCGTCGCTGAGCGCTAAGGCGCTTGACAATACTCTACTCAATGTCTTGTTTTTCGATTACGGATTCATGAGCCTTCTCTTTCTGTTTTCTCTGGAATGAACATTCACAAATCACAAACTCATTGGATTAGATTGTTTGAACTCTCCCTCCTTCCCTTTCTCACTTACTGTACGTTTGTAGTTCATTCTTTAATGGAAAGCAGAACTCTAATAGGGCATTTGGTTTGAGGAATGAGTTAGTCCATCATCTTCTTCCTCCTCGCTTTTTTGTTTGGTTTGTGGAATGGAATGGGTTGATCCATCATCACCTCATTCCTCACAAGCTAGTAATTAGTACTAGTATGAGGAATGGAGTCATTCCATCAAATTCGAGTAATGGACTCATAATGCACCACCTCATCAAGATTCTAGAATGGAGTAATTTCTCAAACCAAACACCCTATAGGATTCCCTCTATAGCTGTAGCAACTTGGAAGTCATAATGGTAATGCCATATTTAGATCAGTCACACAAACTTTAACTATGCTTTACAGGTTGGGGTTGTGTCTGAGGAGAAACTCCTTGACCTATTGGAGATAGCCATGTCATCAGACACTGCCGAAACAGTCAAAAGGTCGAGAGAGCTGATGGATTCTGGTGTCGATCCAATGGCATTAATGTCACAATTAGCTGGGCTCATAATGGACATCATTGCTGGGACCTATAGATTGGCGGACCCTACTTGCGGTGGAGATGGAATCGGTGGTCGAAATAGTGAGTCAACTTTCTGATGCAATCCTTTCAAAATCCATCTTTTGTGTCGCTGACTCACTGTTCATGCTTTACTCGTTAAGTGTGTTTTTCTTATGGAGCCAGTCATTCAGTATCATCATTCTTTTTTAATGTTGTGCATTAGTGTATTTGGAGTTTCCACTCCTTTGTTGTGGAGGTAACACACTGTACTTAAGATTCTAATGCCTGATAAATGTTTATGAATTCTTTCCTTTTAGAATAAAGATGTTGATTAACAACTTTGTTGATCTTATGAAATTGCATTAGTAATACTATGAAGACAAGTAAATGTGATTGTCTGACAAAGTAAACTGATACATTCAGCTTCTCTACTATTATCTTGTCTGGTTGCAACGGTAAACATATGAAACTTAGTGATATTTGATGTTTTAGCACCTTTTATAAAAAATATGAAATGAATTGACAATTGAGCTGTAATGCTTATGTTTATACTAAGAAAATACACTGATTGGATAGTACTTAATTTTCTTGCTGAGGAGATGATGAATTTTTCAAGGACTCATGCGCCCTGTTCGCTTGTTGGTTTCAGCCAGCCCAAACCAGCCAGCCAACAGTGTTTTCCTCTCACAATAAACCAGCACCAGCCAGTCCAAACCAGCCCAGAAACCAACCAGCGAACAGGCCGATGTAGAACAAAACAGTTATGCAGTCATGCCCACCATTTTAAATATAATTAATACTTTTCTCATGAATCAATGCAGGCCTGGATGCCTTCAAAGACCATAATTTAATACACTTTTATTGAGAAACACAATTGTTTCCACTTGCATCATATTTGTTGGATACTGTGCTCTCTGTTTTACTAGTTTTATTATCTAACATCTTTAGCTTCAGGGTCTGACTCATATGGCTTTTAAATGTGTGCAACCCTAGATCATTTTCCACAATATGTTTAAATGTAGTGTATATAGGTGTGTTGCAACTCCGTCTATGTTGTCTCAACATAGCAGGTATCAAGCCCTGGTAAAGGAGGAGGGTTGTGATAGGTGTGACGAACCAACGTTAAATCTAGCTATTCTAATGGAGATGAAACCCGAAAGGCTAGGGTTCATGAGAGAAAGACAAGAGACTTCAACCAAGTTAAGTGCATTAAGGATGAAAGAGAGCATCTCTTGGTGAAGGAGAATGAGATCCGACATCGATGGCAAGAGTATTTTGACAAATTGTTCAATGGTGAGAATACGGACACAACCTTTCAGTTGGATGACTTTTTTTATGACACCAATAGGCGTTTTGTGCGGAGAATCCAAGAATCTGAGGTCAAAGAGGCGTTGAAAAGGATGAAAGGAGATAAAGCGATGGGACCGGATGGTATCCCAATCGAGGTGTGGAGATGCCTCGGGGACATAGCTATAGTATGGCTAACCAAGCTGTTCAACCATATTTTTCGATCGAATAAGATGCCTGATGAGTGGAGGAGAAGTATATTGGTACCGATCTACAAGAATAAATAGGATATTCAAAGTTGTACTAATTACTGGGGAATTAAATTGATGAGCCATACTATGAAGCTATGGAAGAGAGTTATCAAGCATCGCTTGAGAGCAGTAATGCGGGTCTCTATGAACCAATTTGATTTTATGTCCGGAAGATCAACCATGGAAGCCATTTTCTTAATAAGATAAGTGATGAAGCGGTATAGGGAGAAGGACCTACACATGGTTTTTATTGACTTGGAGAAGGCTTATGATAGAATACCAAGGAATGTCATGTGGTGGGCTTTGGACAAACATAAAGTCCCAACGAAGTATGTCGGGCTCATTAAGGACATGTACAACAATGTTGTGACTAAAGTTCGAACAAGTGATGGAGACACGGATGACTTTCCGATTAGGATATGACTACATCAAGGGTCAGCTTTGAGCCCTTATTTGTTTGTCTTAGTGATGGATGAGGTCACAAGGGACATACAAGGGGACATCCCTTGGTGTATGCTTTTCGCGGACGATGTAGTGCTAGTTGATGAAAGCCGGACAGGAGTGAATCAGAAATTGAAGTTATGGCGGGAGACTTTGGAGTCCAAAGGTTTTAAACTCAGTAGAACTAAAACTGAGTATATGAGATGTGACTTCGGCCCTACTACTAGGGAGGAGGAAGATATTAGTTTGGAAGGTCAAGTAGTGCCTAGGAAGGATACCTTTCGATATTTAGGATCAGTGCTACAGAGAGACGGGGATATTGATGAAGATGTTAGCCATAGAATCAAAGCAGGGTGGATGAAGTGGCGCCAAGCATCTGGTGTCCTATGTGACAAAAGGGTACCACAGAAGCTAAAAGGCAAGTTTTATAGGACGACGATTAGACCTGCTATGTTGTATGGTGCAGAATGTTGGCCTACGAAAGACGACATGTTCAATAGATAAGTGTCGCGGAAATGCGTATGTTGCATTGGATTTGCGGTCATATAAGAAGGGATCGAGTTCGGAACGATGATATACGTGATAGATTAGGGGTAGCACCAATTGAAGAAAAGCGTGTCCAACACCGGGTGAGATGGTTTGGACATATCCAACGAAGACCTCCAGAGGCACCGGTGCGTAGTGGAATCCTAAGCCAGGATAGTAACGTGAAGAGAGGCAGAGGAAGACCGAAGTTGACTTGGGTAGAGACAATAAAAGGAGACTTGAAAGGATGGAATATACCCAAAGACTTAGCCTTAGATAGGAGTGCTTGGAAGACAGCTATTCACGTGCCTGAACCTTGATTGCTTCTGCTGGGTTTCAACTCTAGCCTACCCCAACTTGTTTGGGACTTAAAGGCTTTGTTGTTGTTGTTGTTGTATATAGGTGTGTTGTTCGGCTACTTTTATTTCTTCTGTGTAACTGTCAGAAAATGAAATTATCGCGGCTTGTTTATGACTTACAAGGTTCTATATCCCTAAAGAAACAAATTCATTATGTATTCTTTACATAAACAGTTGGCTTATTTCAATGGTGCACATCAGTATCGCTCTTATTAATAATGTGCATCTGCCTATCATATGACTATTCAGTCAAAAGTGCCAATTTACTTTGTACTTCTTTGCAATATCTGTGCCAAGAAACAGATGTAAACTCTTAAACTTAGTAACCTTGCCAGTATGGATTATGGCTATGTATTTTTTGTGTGGCACCAGCACTTGTAATCTATCTTGTCGCTCCAATTGAGATTGGTACAATGGATCTGTGATGTGTCAATCTGTTGCAATATAGTGCATTCTTGAACGTGTGTTGATCTAAACAAGAAAGATTTATCTGAATTCTGAAGTTCTAACATGTTTGCTGCATTCTTTAGTAACTGATGCTGAATTGGAAAGATTACAACAAGCGCTGAGGATTCTTTCTGACGCTGAAAAGCAGATAAGACTTTCAAGCGAGCGTTCGACCTGGTTCACTGCTGCTTTACTCCAGCTTGGTTCTGGTCATAATTCAGAAATAACTCAATCAAGATGCAGCAGTAAGCAAAGTGCTAAAGCAACCAGCGAAACCGTGATGGAAGCAGTGAGAGAATCCTCTGCGAGCAGGACTACATCTCATCAATTATCCACTTTTCCTGATTTAAAGAAAATAGTGGATCTGAAAACAACCAGTGGGCACTCTAGTCCTCAGTGCCTTGCTTCATTGTCCTCCAGGATGAGACCCAATGAAAACATGATTTATGCTGAGTGTAGGTCTGTTGATAGAGCATTATTGGATTCTGCTCAAATAAGTATTTCTTCTGAGCAAAAGGCTATGAATAGTGGAATCTCTGATAACCTTACCCGAATTTGGAGGAAGTGCATAGAGAACTGCCACTCCAAGACATTGCGGCAGCTTCTCTATGATCATGGGAAACTAGCATCTGTCAAAGAATGTGAAGGTAAAGCACTGTATTCTCATTCTTGTCCCAGCCATGTTAATGTTTTAAGGCCTTTCGTTTACAACTTACAGTTACAAGTTTGCTCTAGTACTTCTGACCACTGGATTAGAGCTGGAGCTTCCTGACCATGTAGGGCATCTTAATTCCACTGCATCATTTTAAAACTTTGATGGCCTAAAGCTCGAGTCAGAAACCCAGAATGAGAATTTCTGGATTCCGACTTTACAATATGCGAAAACTTAGGGTAACTAAGCTGCCGCAAAAGCTGAATGCAGTTGCATTACATCTTTTGCTTGCGGTCCCAACTCCATGACGAAATAAATGCAATCGTCAGAGTTGTCAACACTTAAGTTCAGGTTCCAGCTTTTCTTTTGTAGCCATTTAGCTTCAAAACAGAAATTGCACTATAGCTTGACAAACTGTACTTAGTTGAATCGGTAAATACTGAATATGAAGTCCAAAATTCCAAATTAGGTGAAAGATGCAGAAACACTAACCATATTGTTACACACTAGCCCATGGTAATGTATGTAATTGATAAAATTCATTCATTGTTTTATTGAACTAGAGCATATATGTTTCAAACATCGGGCTGGAAAGGAATTCCACCTAATTATTTGTTGATGTATCGAGCTTAGTTCTATGGTTTAAAAGAAAGATGTACTAGAAAGGCAATTTATATTGGGCTATTTAGTATCTGTATCTCTAAGTTACTAATCAACTTTTGCTTACTATGTTTTCAAGAAGCCTATTTTTTATTGCAACTTTAAGTCTAGGTGCCTTGAAGTCTTCAATTCTTCTAGCTTACATCCAAATTCTGCATTCTTAGTCACTGGCAGTGCAAGCAACAATACTGACCCTGCTGCTTGACAGGTTCAGCATATTTGATGCGTAATTGTGACTAAATCTGTATGTTGAGCATGTAAATGATGCTTGAAAAATCAGTGGCATACAAATAGGAACACTCATGAATAAACGAGAGACCAACAAGGAAATTTTCTTCTTTTTTCTTGCCACTTATTTGTTCTTTCCTGGTGCGCAGCTGTTCATCTGCCCAAACTTGATTTTGGTATTACTTCATTTCAGGTACCATTGTTGCTTTTATAGCATTTGAGGACAATGATATAAAGTTTCGAGCCCAAAGATTTATTAGCAGCATCAGAAATGCAATGGAAACTGTACTGAAGTGCAATGTGGAAGTCAGGATTTGTTTAATGCAAGAATTTCTTGCTGGAGGACTAAAGCATGAGACATACCTGGATGAGACAGCTGAATCTGATGTCTTGAGTTGTTCAATGAACAGTGAACGTCGAAAGGGTGTTCTGAATCTATCAGGTGCTGGTGGAGTGCAGCCAAGCAATGTTCCCATGATCATCTCTGATGAAAATTCAGGAATGCACAGAACAAGAGGCCAGGATGTTTCTGTTGAACAGTTGAAGATATCAGCTCTTGATGAACAAAGGTTAGAGAGTGCATGGCTCCAGGCTGCTGAAAAAACCATGCCTGGTATGTTAAATCAAGCTAGACCTGAGAGAAATCAAATTCTTCCACAAAATGGTGGTCAGCATCATGGGAGGTCCTCAGTGGCCAGCATTGTTACCTCAAGGCATGTTGACAAGGATCTGTCCGATGAACTGAAAGCCTTAAAGATCAGTGACAGTCATGGTCCCCATAAAAGTCAAAATGTACAGATGGAGAATGGTTATGCCATTTCACCAAGCCTTTTGCATAGAAATAACCATTTGGCAAATTGTGACAATGAGAGCGTGTAAGTAACATATTTACTATTTGTAATCTGCATGATAGTTTTCGATCTTGTCTTTAGAAGACTGGCAGTGCTACTAGAAAAAGTAAACAACTGCATAAATGTAGCTGCATACAACTTACAAAGGGCAGCACACTGACAGAATTTCTTATTTTTTAGTCAAATTAACTGACTTTGGAGGTGGCATTGAAACATCTCTCCTTAGCATTATACATCTCCATAGTCAACTTTCAACAAAAGTTTCTATGTGTTTCATGGTTCACAAAAGTTTGTGTCTTCTTTACTTTCTACATTTCAGCTTGTAACACTCACTATTTCCATGCCTGATTTACAGGGTTTCTGAGTCCGGTGCACCTGGTTGCCATGGGCTCTTCCCATGCTGGAAAGCTGAAAAAATGAAAAGGAGAAAGGTAAATTTGAAATGCACTCATATGAAGATATTTCTTTTGGCTATCATACGTCACATTTCATTCCATTCATGTTCTCGATTCAGGGCAAAGGGCAGACACGGTTGAGGTCATCTTAAGTTGGCAATTGACGACGATAAAACGAGTATTGTGGCCCTGGATTGTAGAGGAATGTTTGAAGAGATGCATGTGCCTCACGAAGACTGCCTTGCTTCATTCTTTCTAGAGGATTTATGAAGACTGATTCGTTAATTTTTCCATGCATTAATGCTGCTGAGGGTTCAGCATTTTCAACGCTTGAACTCAGCAGAGGGTGATAAAAGTTAGATACTTCATACCCAGCAGAGACGTTGGACATGTGGATTTTACCAAGCCATTCTGATCCATCTATGCCTCTTGTACAGACATTTGGATGTGTAACCCCTTGCCAAGTCACAGGGCTGAGGCGTGAGGCGGTCAGCGCAGTTAGGAAACATTGATTAGCAAGTTGACGAGACGCACTTATTTTTCAGCATTTTTTTGTACTGTTTTTGACAGCAGTTGAATTTACTTTACATTGTTATTGTACCAAGTCTTTTTGTTAGAACAAAGGAGGACCTTACGTCGATAAGTTGTGATTTTATCAAGTTTGTACAAATACTAGTAACTCCTGCATTTGTGTAGATTTATCATTTTGTATCGGTGGTTTAAAACCCTCTATTCTACTACTATGCTAACACTGGACATTCTCTATCTAATCTACCGTTGTACCCCAGCAGTGGATTGCAGTGTTGACGTGTTGCTGCTTAATATGCCATGTTTATCTCACACAGAACGCAATGAATATAAACTCACTGCATTACTTCATATATATGGCTGTGTAAACAGGTCGATCGATGGAGAGTACATGAACCAAGAATCCAAGATGCACACACTCCCAACCGGCAACTCGCGTACGTCAACCGATCAAAACACACCCAACATGAAAATACTGGCCACAACAATCAAGTAAAAGTAGCGATGAAGACGACGCGCGCAACGGCAACCCAGCTCAGCTGAAGAGGTACCCAACGGCGGCCACGGCGAACGTGCCGATAGCGAGCGCCGGACCAGCAGTCACGGCGGCGGCGGCCCCGGTGCTGGGGCTGGCGGGGCCGGGAGCCGGCGCCGCCTCGGACGCGGTGGCGACGCCGACGAGCGACGAGGCCACGACGGCGGCGGCCGCGGCGAGGATCCTGAGCCTGAGGGTGGCCGCCATCTCGCTAGCTAGCTTCTCGATAGGTTTCGGTGCTCGAGATATGGGAAGGAGGAGAAGAGGAGCACGAAACTAGCGAGCTGGGCTTGTTGGGATGGGAAAGGGCGGGAGGGATAGGCCGGGCATATATAGCTAGCTGGTGGCGGGGCCTTTGTTTAGGCGGAGGACGCGTGACCTTTGATGAGGCTTTGGAGTTTCACAGCCTGGCTGGCTGGCTGGCTGGGCTGGCTTAATTTTAGGCTTTGCTATGATTAGCTGGGGGTGATTGCGTGGGCGGTAGTATCTGAATGAATGGTCAGTTTTTTGGTCTCTTGTGCCAAGGCGGGCGCCAACCGGTGTGTTATTTGTGCTAGTAATAGTCATCATCAGTATCATCGAAGGATTCGGTGGCTTTTTTGGTTGATTCCGCCGCCTTGTTGTTCGAGTATCACAAGAAAACGTTGGTCGCCAATCAAACGTTGGTTCTGGAGATGGTTTGTTTGGTTATGATGAACTTATGATGCATCTGCTACGTGATTTCTCACGTAATATGGGTCCCGCCGAGCAGGAATGGTGGCGTGGGCGTGGCCCGGCCGCCCGGGCATGAGGGCATCCCCTCACACTTCCCCGCAATGCCTCTTGCCTTCCGCGCGCTGGTTAATTGCCGGCCGCCCTCCCTCTGCCCCTCCCCCATCGTGCTGCCGACGCCGACGTCCACCTGGCCGGGCTCGGTCCTCTCTTCGCGCCCCGCCGACAATTACATGAAGAGTGCCCGGCCGGCCGGCCGTAGCTTGCCTACGTGCTCCGTCACGAATTCACGATTCGTGCCTACATGTCGTCGTAGGCTCATAGCTGCTACTCCCCCGCACCGTACGTCATGAATCATGATGAACCATGTACTATACACGAATGCACGTAACTGTCCCACGCCCTGTTTGCTTGGCAAAATAACTGCGCCGCCACCACCGTATCTGATGAGTCATGACCGTTACAGCTCAAGACAAACGCATGCCATGGCATGATCCGATGGACCGGTCGAGTTTATATATTTACTTGGCTACCTGAAAGCTTAGGAACGGTCCAAAGCAGAAAGCAAACACTGTTAACCCAAAAATCGATGAACAGAGGCGATCAAATAATACAGAAACTCGTATATTATTCACAGAAGAAGCAACCAAAATGTCGAGACAAACAGGTATGTATTGCTGCACACTGCCAGAACTAGACAAAATGACCCCAAAGTCGCTTCTTCATTCGATCCGCACGCACCATGTACATCCCATCCCGCAACATTAGTGGATTGAATTCATTTCTGAGATCAGCTAGAAGAGCAATCAGTTCAGTTGACGATCGGATCCCGTCAGGATTCCGTGAGCAGGAAGACGGCGGAGGCTGAGGACGGCCGCTCCGACTCCGAGGAGTAGTGGCCGGCGGTCGGCCAGTTGCGCCTCCTGTCGGCGCTGGGCCGGGCGCTGGTGCTGCTCCTCATCCGCACGGCCAAGCAAAATTCAGACACCAAATTCAGAAATGTACACCAGTAGTCGTTCAGCTTGGTCGACTAGGTGAGCAGGCCTTGACGACTGACCATGGTTTGGATCAGTGGGGTTCTAACAGATGCAAGTACGGGAAGCTGTTAGCACGTCAGTATCGGTATATGTTCTTGTCACTGGATAATATACTCCTATACTCCTATATTAAAACCTAAGAAGAATCTACGAATAAATTTGAATGTTTAAAAATGCACCCTCTTTCGTCTTCTACTCGCACGGGATAACTTGACCCTACCTTGTACAAGATCCACGAATGAAACAGTACGGACCTGGCAATTTATAGCCATCTACTGGATTAGTATCTAGTCTAGTAAAGAGAATAAGAATCTCTTCCCCTGCTGTCACGGGCAGGCGGAGCTGAACGGAACCGATTGAGCACATGAATGAAACCCGATTGGCCAAATCACAGCGAGACCGAGCGACCAGCATGCAACGGGGTCAGAACTCAGAACCGAACCGAATCGATCAGGTTAACGAGAAATTAAACAAGCACAACAGCCAGTGGTGAGTAACAGAAGGCATTGCAGGCAGCGGCACTTACGAGCAACGCGGCAGGGTGGCCGGCTTGTGCGCGTCGTGCTTCTTCTCCCCGTCTCGATCGCTTGCGCTGCTGCTTCTCCTTGCCGCCCTTCCGCGACCTCGTCGCCTTCCGGCTCACGCTGCCAAGCCACGCACGCACGTACGCGCTTGCAAAAAGTTAACAAAAAGGAACCAACCAAACCAAGCCATCGAATGGGATCGGCCTGCGTGCCGACCGATTCTTGTGCGCGTGACGTGAATATGCGTTTCAACAAGTCACCGTATGCCGCAGCAGCCTTCCATGCCGGGACAAGTCGGCGTGGGTGGCGTCCAGTCATCGCCGGCCTGCTGCCGCGCTAGGGGGCGGACCGCGGCGGCGTCGGCGTCGGTGCACGCGCACGTCAGCATGCTGTGGAGCGCCCGCGCCCGCGCCACGCGCATCCTCCGCGCCTGCTTCCCCACCGCGTGGCCCCTGACGCCCCCCCTCCGCTCCCTCTCCCTGCGGCTGCTCCTCCTCCACCGGCGCGGGCGCCGCAGCCTTGGTGCCTGCCTTCTCGGTCGCCGCTTCTTCTTCGTCGTCCTCGTGTTTTTGCTGGCGGCGGCTCTGTGACCGCGACACCTCGATCTTGATCACCACTTGCTCCTGCTGCTTTTGCTCGTCGAGGCCCTGCGGCTTCTCGATCTTTAACGTCGTCGTACTGCGCCGCGCCGACTCGCAGCCTCCGGGCGAGTCCTGGTCCGCAGGCGGCGGCGGCTTTGGGGAGCTCTCGTCGGAGTCCGGCGTCAGTACCACCTCCACGGGGCGGTTCTGATCGTCGTTGCACGGCGTCGTCACCTCCTCCTCCTCCTGTTCCTCCTTGCGTTTCTTCTCGACTGGTATGAACAGCGGTCGAATTGTTAACAACAACCTCAACGCAGAAATGATAACAAAACCCATTCCAACAAAACAAAAAGAATAAATGATGAGAAAACTAGGCCAGATAGAAATATAATGGAATGGAAATTCAGGCGTGGGTGAGTCACCTAGCGAAGAAGTCCTTCTTGGCGCTTGGACGCAGGGAGGAGGTGTTCCCCGGACGTCGCAGCCCTTGGGCACGAACTCGTTGTCGGAGACGGGCGTGATGAGGTCGTCGTCCTTCAGGTCCTGCCACACGTACCCGGCCTTGTACTTCCTGATGATGAAGGGTAATAACAGGAGGATTATATATATATATATATATATATATATGGAAATTATTTTCTACTTCCATGTATATATCTTAGATTTATGGCGTATATGATCCGACGAAGTGCATATAGATAGAGTATATCTATATATGGCCATGCAGCCCGCCGAACCCGTCGGCCCAGCCCAAGGCCCGTTTTTTTGGCCCGGCCCAAGCACGACCCCGCCCGGCGGCTAGCGGGCCCAGGCTGGCACTGCCCGGAGGAGCAGGCCGTGCCTGGGCCTTACCCCAGGCACGTGGGCTGGCACGGCACGACCCGCTCCAGAACCGGAGGCCCGCTGGTAGCCTGGCCTACTGCCTCCCCGCGCCTGGCATATATAAGCGGGGACTTCCCGCTCGCCCAGTCGCCTCGCCCGCTCCGCAGTCCAGTCGCCTCGCTCGCTCCGCTCCGCTGTTCGCTCTCCGCTTCCAACCATAACCCTAACCCTAATCCCCACTTGCTCGCCGCGGCGCAGCCGATCCCCGCTCGCCCAGTCGCCTCGCCTGCTCCGTAGTCCGCACCCAACCCTAACCCTAATCCCCACTCGCTCGTCGGCTCGCCGTGGCGGCGCAGCGCAATCTCGGCTCTCTCTCTCTCTCTCTCTCTCTCTCGCTCGCATCGGCGGATCGGTCACATCCACAATCTGGCAAATGTGAGCTCTCTCTCGTGATCTACTGATCTCGTCCGTCATCCTTGACTCCGGTGACCTCGATCCGTCTATTTGACCCTGTCTCCACTCTCCTCCCTTCTCCCTCTCTCCTCTCTCGCTCTCAGTGAACTATGTGAGTTTGTGATCGTGTTCTCGTCCGTCCCTCCTCCGCTGTTCGTCGTCGTTTCTGATCGGTGTCTCTCCTCTGGGTGGCCCTCGTCATCTCCGGCACCGGGCTCCGGTTGCGTAGGTAGTCCACTAATCCTAACCCTAACCCTAGATCTGTCTTCTTCACTTCTTCTGTCTCTTCCACTGAACAACTAACCCTGGATCTGTATGTCTATCTCTCTGACTCTCTGTTTTTCTCCTCCACGTAGGTCGGTTACTGATGCCTCGTCCTCTTCCTGTGGCATAGACCAGGCACGGCGGCCGTGCGCACCGTTGAGGAACGGTGCTAGAGATCAGCCGTTCGCAGTCAAGGTCGCCATGGCGAATGACGACGATGTCATCTATCCACTCACCGGCAATGATGACCTGATCGCGGTAGGGCTGGTCCTCGAGGACGACAACGACATCCGTGACGACGCTGTTGTGTTGTTGGGTATCGATGTCGGTAGCGGCTCTGCTCTGATCGATCTGGACGGTGGCGACGGTGGTGGAGGGATGGAGCCGACGCCATCGGCGACAGGGACGCCGGTCGGCTCCAACAGCATAGATGGTACCTCATGTCTTGGTAAGCGTAAATCTAGTGTCTGGGTTGATTTTGATGCGATCTATGAGACTGTGAATGGTCAAAAGGTTCGAACTACTGCTATCTGTAAAATGTATAAGAGTAAATTGTCTGCTAGATCTTCTACTGGCACTGGCCATTTGATTAGGCACCAAGAATTTTGTAGGAAAAAGGTTGATCACACTGCTAGGGTTCAGTCTAGGCTTTCTTTCAATCCTGATGGATCTATGCATAACTAAGACTACAATCCTGCTGTTGCTCGATCTGAGTTGTGTCGGTTGATTGCTAGGCTTGACCTTCCATTAGGTATAGGTGAGACACAGGTCTGGGAGGATTACATTGTTCTTGCTCATAACCCTAGGTTTGCCAAGGTTTTTAAATAGACCATCACTAGAGATCTTGGTAAGCTGTTTACTAAAAGTCATGATAAGCTTAAGAATTTTATGTTGCATGCTACTTCTTCTGTTGCTTTGACTTTAGACATTTGGTCTGGTAATGCTAAGGAGGACTATATTAGTGTTGTTGCTCACTATGTGAATGCTGATTGAGAGTTACAAAAAAGGGTTATTGGTCTTAGGCTGACTGAGGTTAAATATTCTGGTGAAAATATTGTTGGAAGAATTATTGCTGTGGTTGAGGAGTATTGTCTGATTGACAAGATTTTCTCTATCACTCTAGACATTGCTTCTTCTAATGCTAAGGCTATGAACACTTTGACGCCTCTATTTACTGGTTACTTGGGTCCTAATCCTTCACCTGATCCTTTGGATCCTAGTAACCGTAAGTACTGAAATGATCAAGATGCCCAAGAGGGGGGGGGGGTGAATTGGTCTAATTCTAAATTTTCTTACAATAATCAAATCCTACGGATAACTCAATTAACCCCTTGTGCCTAGAAAAGTGTTTCTATCAAATTACGCACAAAAGACTTGCAACCTATATTCCAAACTTACTCTAGTATGACAATTCTATGAATGTAAAGACAAGTATTGAATTGCTCAAAGTAAATACTTAAAGTAAATGCTCAAAGTAAATGGAGAGAGAACGCGGCGATGTTTTGCCGAGGTATCAGAGAGTCGCCACTCCCCACTAGTCCTCGTTGGAGCACCTGCGCAAGGGTGTAGCTCCCCCTTGATCCGCGCAAGGATCAAGTGCTCTCTACGGGTTGATTCTTCGACACTCCATCGCGGCGAATCACCCAAAGCCGCTCACAACTTGAGTTAGGGTCACCCACAAGCTCTGCTGGGTGAACTACCAAGCTCCCAATCACCACCAAGCCATCTAGGTGATGGCGATCACCAAGAGTAACAAGCACGAACTCTCACTTGACCACGCGAAGCCTAATGAGAAGATGGATGCACACTTGTCTACTCTTGATTCACTAATGAGGTTTCACTCTTGGATTCTCAAATCACAAACACCTCACTAGGACCTTGCTCTTCTTGGCACTCACAAACTTGTTTCTCAGCTGTTGAAATGAGCAAAAGTAACTCCACACATGAGTGGAGCTTCTATTTATAAGACAGCCTGAAAAACGAACCGTTATGAGCTTTTGCGGGGTGACCGGACGCTCCGGTCAGTTCAACCCGCGTAACAGTTTTCAAGTGATGACCGGACGCTGTCAGGGTCCGGTCAGTAATGACCGGACGCGTCCGGTCGCTCTTGGATGCTTACTGTACTCGACCAGACGCTGGATACTCAGGGTCCGGTTAGTATTGACCGAACGTGTCCGGTCACACTTTCTCAAGTCTGGACCCTTACTGGAGTCGACCGGATGCTGGCCCTCAGCGTCTGGTCACATTGACCTTCCAGCGTCCGGTCACACCAGACTTGTTCTCCTCGGTCAAATGAACTGACCGGACCCTGCGGCCAGCGTCCGGTCGCACCGGAGCCAGCGTCCGGTCAGTATTTGACCCTCCATTCACTTCCAACTCTTGTATTGTCATAGTAATCTTGTATTGTCATTAATCACCGAAACCCAACTAGGGGCCTAGATGCTTTCAATCTCCCCCTTTTTGGTGATTGATAACAATACCACCTCGAGTATGTGAAAGAGTCAGGTTTTTGATGGGCTTGGTTCATATAAGCTTTTGTCGATAAGAACAAAAGTGTTAGTCAAGCTTATATGACCCAAGCCAACACAATGTACTCAAAGGATGTGAATTAAGCATGAGTACGATTAACAAAGCTCATTTGCATCGGAGTATAAACACGGAAGCAAAGGCAAATGAGCAATAACACAAGTGATATGACATATAAATAATGTAAAGTAGAGAGCACACATGTCATATATCACAATCATATAGATAACACTATCACATAGATAGAATAATATGCGTGAAAGTAAACACACAAATGCAAAAGTAATAGTGTATCACACAAATAAAACTCCAAAAGTATATAATAAGCTAATACTATATAACTAGCTCCCCCTAAATGTAGCTCCCCCTGAGTCTACATACTCGAACCCTCTCCCCCTTTGGCGTCAAACACCAAAACCTAGGGGTCGGTCGGCAGGGCTGCAGCGGACGAGCCGGGCGCTGAGGTGCGAGGAGCAAGCTGGAACTGGGTGCCATCATCATCTGACCCTGAGCTCTAAACTGACTGACCCTCTGTGGCAGGAAGTGTCGCTGAAGCGGTCTGGGTCTGAGCTGGGACAGGTGCTGCCTGTGAAGCTGCTGGTACATCTGTATGATCTGATGATGCGACTGAGCTAGGAAGCCTCTGAGTAGTCACTGCGACTGGGGCTACTGTAGAAGGACCAGCGGCATGCATATGAGGTGGTGTGGGCATGCCAGTCAGCTCGCTGAAAGATGCTCCAAGACTCCTGGAGACTGATGTGTCAGGCACAAATAGCGAGGGTGACTGCTCTGATGTGAAGCCCGTCTGAAGTGGAGTGAACTGCGGGGCTACCATGGGTGAGGCTAACCACTAGGACACATGTACAAGAGGTGAAGCAAACTGAACTGGAGGCTGTCCCTGACTCTGGAGCCCACTGGGCTGTACTACTAGAGTCGTCGAAGTGGTAGCAGGCTGAGTAAGCTGAGGCAAAGGCTATGGCTGTGGGGCCCCAAGAGCTGTCACTACATGCTGCATGAAACCCATAAGCTGCTGCTGCAAGAGTATCTGCTGCTGCTGCTGCTACATGACATGCTGCTACCTCTAGAACTCATCCTATCGAGCCTGAAACTGGGCAAAAGTAGCAGCTGTCTCCTGTGCCTATCTATCCTGTGTCTGCTGCATCCACTCAAGAATAGCAATGAGAGCAGGGTCTGTCTGTGGAGCAGGTGGAGCAGAACTGGAGCTACCGACCTCTGCATCGTGTCTGCATGGAGGCATCTGAGGAATAGGCTGGTAGTCGTCGTCAGAGCTGTCACTATACTCGCTCACCTCCTGCTGTGCCTCTAGCTCCTCCTCCTCAGTGGCTGCAATCCCTCTAATAATCTCATCCTGCTGAGCTGTGGACTCTGGCACGTCGGGACGATGGCTAGGCTGTCTGGGTGCCTGAGGAGTGCTGTGTCTGATCCTCTGTGACAAGTTGTAAGTTGGGAACTCTGTGGTGGCACCTGTATACTCATCCATCATACCTAGGGGCTTATCAAGCACTACTCTGTGGATGAGAAACGTGATCCAGTGAGCATAGGGAAGCTACCTGCGACCCTTGAATCCCTCAGCTATTGTATCCTCCATCTCTAAAAGAAGGAGGTCCCAGATATCAAATACAGTCTGCTGCATCAGGGCATTGAGAAGCTAGAGCTGTAAGCGAGTCAGGCCCTCTCTGTATCCCAACCTAGGAAGCAGTGTCCTCCTGATAATGGCCTCTAGCACTCTCGCTGTAGGAGTCAAGTCACTGGGGTTCCTGCTCGACCCCTCACCAAAGGGCTCCTTGAAGCAATGTCGCACTAAATCTGTAGGGGGCACCAACCCTCCATGAGGACGCCTGGGAGGCTCCTGCTGTCCATAACAAACCTCATGCATCTTGATAGGCTGATCCTATAGCCTCAGTATCTCTCTAGCCCTCCCACTCGTCACTCTGTAGTCTCTGCCTCTGAAAGTAAAGTGAATAAATCTATGATGTGGATCGATGAAGAGTGAAGCATAAAACTAACGAACCCAAGATGGTACATATATTCCCGTCCGTCCAATCAAATCTGTCAACCCTGGCAAATATGATAAGTAAGGCCGAATGTGCTCTCCGGCTGCTGCCATAATAGACTCTATGCGGCAGACTCTCTGAGATATGAACACTGCCCCACTATTGAGATAAGCATTGTAGAAATCTTCCTATAGTGGCATGTAGAAACCCTCAGCTGCTCTCTCATCCCTCCTCGGAGGAAACCAAACCTCAAACTCTACAAATCGCAGCTACTGAACCTGTCTGGCCATGGTGGCCCTCAAGTCGAGATGCACCACTGGAGGTGGACCCTGTGGTCTAGGTGGTGGACGTGATTCCCTCGGCTGTGTCGGCGGCCTCAGCGAGACTAGTACATGGGTCCGTCCAGAGCGGCGAAGCTAGGGTGCCGGCTCTGTCCCCTCGGCCTCCTGGGTCTGTTGTGCCTGCTCGCCCTCCTGAGTCTACTGAACTGGCTCCTGCTCTGCTGACTGACCCTCTTCAATGGCAACCTGTCATCCTGCAAACGTGGCGGTCCCAGCTAGACTACCATGACGTCGCTCAACCTCCTCAATCGCAGCTCTTACTGCTGGTGAAACCTGCTGATCTGCAATGACAACTCTACTACAAGCACCACCTCTCTCGGCATGGTCTGCTGCCTCTGCAACTGCTGCTGCTCTGGCTGTCTCTCTATCTGGGTACTTCCTCTTCTTGGATGCAGTCTTCTTTGTTGCCTTGCCTTTTGGATCTGTAGGCTGGCGAGGTAGGAGCCTTCGATCATCGTCGCCTGGACCACCTCTGACATTCTTGGTGCGAGCCATTTGATCTGACAAGATGATGAGCTATCACTGACCAAGACTAACTGTCAAACTACCGCTTTCAAGGCTTGGCCTCGGTCCATACTCGCGAGCTTGGCCCTGAGTTATCTGACAACTGTCACACAAAACTCAACGGCATGACACGCTGCACAATAGAATAGATGGATATACAAATAAATACAATATATCTAATAGATGTGAAACCCTAATAGAGAAAGCAATGTAGATACGAACTTGAATCGAATGGCTTTCTACCTGATTAACGGCGATCCGAGAAAAGATGAGATGTCACGCGGGGGATCCTCGGAACCGAGCTAGGGTTAGGGTAAGCAGTGAATCAATGGCACTGACATAATGTGAAATCAATGCTTGATGAACTCAATCTAGGTCATAGGCAACTAAATGCGGGTTCAAAGGCACGTCCTTACCGAAGAAAACGACGGCGAGGAAGGCACTGCCTGGTGGTGACCTAGAGAGGCAGCGCTCTGCTCAGGCTAGGGCACGATGACTCCGGCAAGAGGTAGAGCAGGGGCGCGGACAGGGCAGTGCGGCAGCGTGGAGGGCACGGTGCTATGGTGGCACGGTGGCTTGCGGGGAGGCTCGGGCGGAGCTTGCTGCGCGGCGGTTGGCAGTGGAGGCAGGTGCTCGGCGCGGGCTATGCGGTGGCGAGCTGTGGAGGCGCAGGAGGCGGCGGCAATGACAGCTTGGGCTAGGTCATGGGGAAACAGGCGTGGTATGGCCGAAATAAATAGATCCCCTGACACGACAGAGAAGGAAACGAAAAAAAGAGTCCTGAAGCCGCGTGAGATCCACTGACCGGACGTGTCCGGTGGTCCATGACCGGACGCAGGCAGGGTCCGGTCAGTACTGCCTATTCTTCCTTCGATCGACCGGACGCTGGATCCCTTCCTGACTGGACGCACAAACGCAGCATCCGGTCACTCCTTCGGCAGCAGTTCACCTCCTGTGAACTGATCGGACGCTGGACAACAGCGTCCGGTGCAGCATCCGGTGCACCTTTTCCAGCAAATCTTCAAACTTCCTTTGCGCTGCCTGTTCCCAATTAAGTCCCAACTTGAATAAGATCCAAATAAGCACCAATTGGGACTGATGTGAGTGATCTCTCTCAAACCCTCATATTTTTCAAAATATCTTGCCTTAGGCTATAATTCTTTTTAAGAAAATAGGCAACAAGAGGGCAAATGGAACAAAATGACAGAACAACATTTATGCATATGCAGTACTTGTAAGTAAATCTAGTTGCTTGTCAAGTTTGATCCAAGGTTAAGCTTCTTCACATGCTTTTTGGCGGTTATCTTAACCATGTTAGACAAGCCCTATATGCATTGCCACAAATCAAGGATGTTGTATATTACAATGAATGCAAGGGACAACACAAGCTCAGTTTTTAGTGAAGTTACTAAAATCAAGTACATTGAGCTCATTCCGTAATCTACAAAATGTAACCTCATCTAGCAGTTTAGTGAAGATATCCGCTAATTGATCTTCGGATCTTACACCTTCTAGTGATATATCATTTTTAGCAACATGATCTCTTAGAAAGTGATGGCGGATATCTATGTGCTTGGTGCGAGAGTGTTGAACTGGATTATTTGCAAGTTTTACCGCACTTTCATTATCGCACAAAAGAGGTACCTTTTCTAGAACTACACCATAGTCTAGCAAAGTTTGTTTCATGTATAGTATTTGTGCACAACAAGCACCCGTGGCAATGTATTCCGCTTCGGCGGTGGACAAAGCCACACAATTTTGTTTCTTGGAGGACCAAGACACAAGTGATCTACCAAGCAAATGGCACTCTCCGGATGTGCTCTTTCTATCAACTTTGCATCCGACGTAATCCAAATCGGAATAGCCAATTAATTCAAATAAAGCTCCTTTAGGATACCAAAAGCCAATGCTTGGTGTGTGCTTAAGATACCTAAGGATTCTTTTTACGGCAATTAAATATGTTTCCTTAGGACTAGCTTGAAATCTAGCACACATACACACACTAAACATGATGTCGGGCCTAGATGCGGTTAAATATAACAAGCTACCAATCATAGAACGGTAGAGAGTTTGATCAACCGGGTTACCTCCCTCATCTAGGTCGAGATGTCCATTTGTAGGCATTGGTGTCTTGATTGGCTTACATTCATCCATCTTGAATCTCTTGAGAAGATCTTTTGTATATTTCTCTTGAGAGATGAAGATGCCTTCTTTCATTTGCTTGACTTGAAAACCAAGAAAGAATGTAAGCTCACCAATCATTGACATCTCGAACTCCTTCGACATCAATTCACCAAATTCTTTGCATGAGTCTTCATTTGATGATCCAAAGATGATATCATCAACATATACTTGACAAATGAAGATATGCCCATCAAGCTTCTTGGTGAATAGTGTGGTGTCGACCTTCCCAATGGTGAAGCCCTTCTCAATAAGGAAGTCCCGAAGGCGCTCATACCAAGCTCTTGGGGCTTGCTTAAGCCCATTAGTGCCTTGGACAACCTATAAACATGATTAGGGTATCTAGGGTCTTCAAACCTGGGAGGTTGATCAACATAGACTAGTTCATTAATAAAGCCATTTAAAAAAGCACTTTTCACATCCATTTGATATAGTTTCATTTCATGATGTGATGCATATGCAAGAAGGATACGGATGGCTTCTAATCTTGCAACCGGTGCAAAGGTCTCTCCAAAATCCAAACCTTCAACTTGAGAGAACCTCTTTGCAACTAGTCTTGCCTTGTTCCTCACAACAACACCTTGATCATCTTGCTTGTTGCGGAACACCCACTTCGTTCCAATGACTCTTGCACCTTTTGGTCGCTCTTCAAGAGTCCAAACTTCATTGCGAGTGAAGTTGTTCAACTCTTCATGCATGGCATTGATCCAATCTGGATCTTTAAGAGCTTCTTCTACCTTGGTAGGCTCATAGCAAGAGACAAAAGAGTGATGAGCAATAAATGAAGTAAGTTTTTGAGATCGAGTCATTACACCCTTTGATGGACTCCCTATGATGAGATCTTGTGGATGATCTTGTAGGAGAGGTGTATTTCTTCTATTGACCACTTGAGGAGGAGGTTGTGGAGCATCAACATCTTGTGCTTGTACCACCATTTGCTCATGGGAGATATGAGTATCTTCATTTTCTACTCTCCCATCTTTTTCACCATCTTGTGGCACACTTGATGAAGAAGGTTGGTTAATAACTTGTACATTATCTTCATCATCTTTTGGCTTGATGTCTCCTACCGGAATATTCTTCATAGCCTCCCTCAATGGTTCATCACCTACATCATCAAGATTCTTATGTGCTCCTTGGGAGCCGTTAGATTCATCAAATTCCACATCATATGTTTCTTCAACCAAGCCGGTGGCATGATTAAATACTCTATATACTTTGGACTTCAATGAGTAACCAACAAGAAAACCTATATCACAACATCTTTGAAACTTCCCTAGGTGTTGCCGCTTCTTGTAGATGTAGCATTTGCAACCAAACACCCTAAAGAAGGAGACGTCCGGCTTCTTCCCATTGAGCAACTCATAAGGTGTCTTGACAAGGAACTTTTGAAGAAATAGGCGGTTGGATGCATAACATGCGGTGGTGATTGCTTCCGCCCATAGAGCTTCGGGGGTGTTGTACTCATCTAGCATTGTCCTTGCAAGAGTGATCAAAGTCCGGTTCTTCCTCTCAACTACACCATTTTGTTGAGGAGTATAGGTTGCGGAGACTTCATGTTTGATTCCAACTTCATCACAATAGGATTCAATATTTGTGTTGTCAAATTATTTCCCATTGTCACTTCTAATCTTCTTGAGCTTCACTTCAAATTCATTTTGAGCTCTCTTGGCAAACTTCTTGAAGCAAGATGCAACTTCGGATTTGTCATGAAGAAAGAACACCCATGTATACCTTGAATAGTCATCCACAATCACAAGACAATAGAGATTTCCTCCCAAACTCTTGTATGTTGTTGGTCCAAATAAATCCATGTGTAGGAGTTCTAGCACTCTTGTGGTTGACATGAAAGCTTTGGTTGGATGAGTGTTTGCATCTTGCTTGCCGGCTTGACATGCACTACAAAGCTTGTCCTTCTCAAACTTCACATCCTTCAACCCTCTCACCAAATCATTCTTCATAAACTTCTTGAGTGAGCTCATCCCAACATGAGCAAGTCTTCTATGCCATAGCCACCCAAGTGTTGTTTTGGTGAATAGGCAAGTCTTCAAGTTTGCATCTTCAGAGGTGAAGTCAACTAGATATAAGTTGTTGTATCTAAATCCATTGAATATCACTTGATTGTCATCTACCTTGGATACAACAACTTCCTTCTCGGTGAATAAGCATTGAAAGCCAAGATCACACAATTGCCCAATGGATAGCAAGTTGAAGCTTAATGAAGCAACATAGAGCACATTGGAGATGGAATGATCATTTGATATTGCCACTTTGCCCAATCCTTTAACCTTGCCCTTTGAATTATCTCCAAATGTTATTTTCTCTTGTCCATCTACCTCTTCATCTAGTGAGGTGAACATACGAGGATCACCGGTCATATGTTGAGTGCAACCACTATCAATAACCCAATGACTTCCACCAGTCTTGTAGTTCACCTACACACATGAGATTCAAACTTTAGGAATCCAAACTTGTTGAGGGCCCTTCACCTTCTCAACAAGTGACTTAGCCACCCAAATCTTCTTAGGCCTACTCTTGTTGGGGGGTTCTAAGAACATGACTTTCATCTTTCCACTAGAATCTTTTCTAAGCATGTAGTGAGCATTGAAAGCAAAGGGTCTAGCATGCTTGGGCAAGGGTTGTGGTGGTGGAGTTTGACACTCATGAGCAAAGTGGCCTTCTTGTCCACACTCAAAACATCTCTTTGGCTTTGGCTTTGGCTTTGATTGTTGGTGTTGAGCTTGGGCCTTCTTCTTCTCTACACTTGCCATATATCCAATGCCACTTCTATCCATCTTCATGACGGTATTCATGAGTAGCTCACTTTGGAGATGCTTGCCTCTAGCAAACTTGCTCAATCCCACCTTGAGATGCTCTTTCTCCATCTTGAGCTTCTTGTTCTCTTCCTTGAGAATATCATTGTTCTTCTCTTCCTTGAGTTTCTTGTTTTCTTCTTTGAGCTTCTCATTCTCAAGGATCAACTCTTTGTCATGATCAAGAGTTTCTAGCACAATGGTGTTGTGACTTTTCATCTCTTCAAGATCTTTCATGAGCTTCTCATTGTCACTCTTGAGCTTGACATACTCATCATAGTCATTGCACTCAACCACTTGCTTGCCTTTGCTACTAGATCCATGCTCAATGCTTTCATCAATTAAATCATCACATAAAGTAGCTATATCAATCTTGACAACATGGTTAGTAGCATCATGTGGCTCATTTGGTAAAAATTCTTGAGCAATAACAAGAGTATCATGATTGATCTTAAGAGTAGTGTATTCATCTTTTAGCTTGTTGTGGCTAGTGATGAGTTCATTGTGCACCCACTCAAGTTTATCATGTTTGTCTTTAAGCTCTTTCTTGGAGGATTTGAGCTCCTTGAGTTTGGATGATATAGCATCATTAGTTTCTCGAAGCTCATCATTAGTCTTTTCCAATGTATCACACTTAGCTAAGAGTGAATTATTTTTAGCATCAAGCTTTTCATTTGTAGCTCTACTCTTTCTAATGATCTTAGTGTATTTTCTTAATATTTTGACAAGATCATCATATGTAGGTGAGTCATCATCATCGCTATCGCTATCATCATCACTAGCATGTTCATCATCACTACTATCATCACTCTTAGTTACCTTGCGTTCACCTTTGGCCATAAGGCATAGGTGTGTAGAGGATGATAGCGATGGTGGCGGTGAAGATGCAAGATCAATAGCAATGGCGGCCACCTTTTCATCATCACTATCTTCATTGGATGATCCACTTGATGAATCTATGTCCGTGAGCCAATCACCGACAATGTAGGCCTTTCCACCTTTCTTCTTCTTATAGAAGTCCCTCTTTTTGCCATCTCTCTTCTTGTATGGCTTGTTCTTTTTCTTCTCATCTTCATCTTCATTGCTTGAGTCATCTTTCTTGCCCTTGTTCTTGTTCTTGAACTTGTCTTTCTTGGGCTTTGTACATTGATGAGCTAGATGGCCAAGTTCGCCACAATTGTAGCAATCCATCTCGGAGATTGGCTTTCTTCTTGAGCTAGTGAAGAACTTCTTCTTCTTGCCGTCAAACTTGATGCCTCTCTTGTTTAGCCTTTTTAGCATCTTGGCGGTCTTCTTCACCATGAGAGCAAGGCTTTCTTCATCATCTTCATCACTTGAGCTCTCATACTCAAGTCTTGCTTTGCCCTTATCTTGGCTAGCTTTGAATGCTAAGTCCTTCTCTTTCTTCTTTGTAGAGGATGAGCCATCTTGTGGGGTGATGTGCATGTACATCTCATGAGCATTGATCTTTCCCAAGATTTGTGTTGGTGTAGCGGTGGAAAGATCACCTTGGTGTAGCACGGTCACAATATGGCCATATTTGTCAATGGGGAGGACACTTAAGATCTTTCTCACAACATCGGATGGCGATATTTGAGTAAGTCCAAGCCCATTGACTTCCTCTACAAGAACATTCAAATGTGAATACATCTCATTAGCACATTCTTTGGGAAGCATCTCAAATGAATTTAGCTTTTTAATCACAAGATGATAGCGTTCCTCACGCTCACTCTTAGTTCCCTCATGGAGCGCACAAACGTCCGACCATAGTGCATGGGCATCTTTGTAGTTCCTTACGCGGTTGAACACATCTTTGCAAAGACCTCTAAAGATGGTGTTGCGAGCCTTTACATTCCATTTTTCATAGTTCACTTCATCGCCTTGAAGTTGTGCAGGATTCTTAGGTGTTGGGAACCCTTGAGAGGCGGCTCTAAGTATTCCAACGTCTAGAGCTTCTAGGTATGCCTCCATGCGAATTTTCCAATATGGAAAATCATCCCCCTCGAAGATAGGAGGAGGTCCATCCCCGTGAGACATCTTACTCTAAGCGGTTAAGCTTAAAAACGTGAGCACGAGGCTCTGATACCAATTGAAAGGATCAAGATGCCCAAGATGGGGGGTGAATTGGGCTAATTCTAAATTTTCTTGCAATAATCAAATCCTACGGATAGCCCAATTAACCCCTTGTGCCTAGAAAAGTGTTTCTATCAAATTTACGCACAAAAGACTTGCAACCTATGTTCCAAACTTACTCTAGCATGGCAATTCTATGAATATAAAGACAAGTATTGAATTGCTCAAAGTAAATACTTAAAGTAAATGCTCAAAGTAAATGGAGAGAGAAACGCGGTGATGTTTTGCCGAGGTATCGGAGAGTCGCCACTCCCCACTAGTCCTCGTTGGAGCACCCACGCAAGGGTGTAGCTCCCCCTTGATCCGCGCAAGGATCAAGTGCTCTCTATGGGTTGATTCTTCGACACTCCATCGCGGTGAATCACCCAAAGCTGCTCACAACTTGAGTTGGGTCACCCACAAGCTCCGCCGGGTGAACACCAAGCTCCCAATCACCACCAAGCCGTCTAGGTGATGGCGATCACCAAGAGTAACAAGCATGAACTCTCACTTGACCACGTGAAGCCTAATGAGAAGATGGATGCACACTTGTCTACTCTTGATTCACTAATGAGGTTTCACTCTTGGATTCTCAAATCACAAACACCTCACTAGGACCTTGCTCTTCTTGGCACTCACAAACTTGTTTCTCAGCTATTGAAATGAGCAAAAGTAACTCCACACACGAGTGGAGCATCTATTTATAAGACAGCCTGAAAAACGAACCGTTATGAGCTTCTGCGGGGTGACCGGACGTTCCGGTCATGCTGACCGGACGCTCCGGTCAGTTCAACCCGCGCAACAGTTTTCAAGTGATGACCAGACGCTGTCAGGGTTTGGTCAGTAATGACCAAACGCGTCCGGTCGCTCTTGGATGCTTACTGTACTCGACCGGACGCTGGATACTCAGGGTCCGGTCAGTATTGACCGGACGCGTCCGGTCACACTTTCTCAAGTCTGGACCCTTACTGGAGTTGACCGGACGCTGGCCCTCAGCGTCCGGTCACATTGACCTTCCAGCGTCCGGTCACACCAGATTTGTTCTCCTCGGTCAAATGAACTGACCGGACCCTGCGGCCAGCGTCCGGTCACACCGGAGCCAGCGTCCGGTCAGTATTTGACCCTCCATTCACTTCCAACTCTCGATCATTTGTGAATAAAGTTTGCTCCATGGGATCAAAGGGCTTCGTAGGAGCTACCTAGAGCTAGTTTTAACAAGTGTGCACCACACCTAACTCACTAGACTCAACTAGGTCAAGCTACCCGTCCATACCCCCCTTAATAGTACGGCCAAAGGAAAAACAAAGTCCTAAACTACTCTAAGTGTCTCTCCAACTCCAATCGACACTTAGAACTAGTCATCCTTAACCTTGTCGTCCATCCTTTGAAAACCGAAATGATTTCCATCGAGGAGGCATGACAACTTTGATTGCCCAAATGATCTTCATTACCATGACCTAACTTAATTGCCTCTGCAAAACACACGTTAGTCATAGTAATCTTGTATTGCATTTAATCACTGAAACCCAACTAGGGGCCGAGATGCTTTCACATGCATTAGTGTTTGATTCAATGGCATGGGGATGATGTCGAACTGGTTCGCGCTGATGAGTCCGTGAGCATCGCAACAGTCGATCCAGTTTTTTAGGAACTAGAAGACTTTGAATGTTTTTCTAGCAAGTCATGGGAAGGAGGCTTCATTAAGATCAGCAATGAAAGCCAACAACCTATGCAAGCGATCAGCTCTAAGAGTTTGTTTTAGTAGAAAAATCATGGCTTCACGCCGGTCATTGGATTAAAGGAAAAAATAAGCATTGAGTCCTAGAGATGAGTTTAGGCCGACATATGTGGATGTTGAGTCAAATTGTAAGTGCGATTCAGAGTTAATGGATTCCTTAAAGAAGTTCTATTTTTCTTAATAGAATGCTTGACCTGGGTTGATTAACCGTTTAAACTTTGATATGAAAAGTTCTGAGGGACGTTATCCTAACATCTGGTCAATATTTGATAGCCGATTCGTTCTCGGCTCTAATAGCCGATACCAGGAGGGTATCGCCTCTAGTTCAAAAAATGAAAATCTTCAAAGACAATAAAAGCCGATACGATATGTATCGCCTATAGAGCAAAAACAAAAAATAAAAACAATCATACACAAGGGCATTGCACTGAGGCGCATTCATGAAAGAGAAGTCTTTGTTCACTGGTTCTCCTAAGTATAATCTAGTCAAAGACTTTGTTCACCACATCCTGAGCGGGTGTAATGTCCACGATGGCCTCCGCCGCTGCGGTGAAATCTTCTATCAAATCTTCATGTCCCTCAGGGCCATCTCCAATCGGGAAGCCAACCTCCATGGCGTGGAGATCATGCCCAGTTTGGACCTGCACCGCAGTTAGCGCCACCGACGTGCCGTGATAAACGCCGTGAAGGGCAATCTCCTGGACGCGGGCCGAGATGTCTTGGAGACGAGCGTCAATGAGGGAACCCCTAGCATTGACGATGTCCACGGCCGCGTTTGCCGCCAATTGGAGAGACTCCAATTGCATCGTTTGAGCTGGCGATTGCAGAAGAATATCAAGACAAAGGCAATGGAAACCAAAATAGAAACATTCATGGAACTCATCTTACCTGCTACCACGGCGTCAGACTCAGCCAGTCGCGCTCGAACGGCGCTGGCCTCCTCCTCAGCCGCATTAAGGGTCGCTTGGAAGACCCCTAGACGAATCTCAAGCTGGCCGTTGTTCCGAATCACCTCGGAATAGCGGTCCTCGGCTACCCTCCATTCTCTGAAGAAGCGCCGGGCATCATCGCCGTCATGAGTTGGAAGAACCCGATGATGAAGCCGGCGCGGAGGATGCAACATCAGCGGGTTTGCCGATCCTGAGGAAAGGATGAAGGCTGTCATTCACAACGGACCTATAGGCGAGTCAGAATAGGTCATCATTATGAACAGAGGTTGCCAATCTCACCTCATCATCAACAGAGGTTGTTTTACGTCAGTCTTGATCACACATAGCTTGTGGTTAAAGTATGTTACGTCTTGAGTAGATTTATTGGCTAGCGAGAACCGTTTCATGGCCTATTATCACGGCCTGTGTGATTCTGCCTCACACCCCACTGTTAACACCGTGGAGTGAGGATCGTTATTTGGTAGATCTATTCCTGATAAGGCATGACTTTAACTGTGTGTTATGCCTGAATCGGCTGTTTTAGCCGATATCGAGCGCTTTCACGAACAGTTCGCATCACGAGATCGTTGAAGTAGCGATAAGTTGAAAGATGTGTTAGCCACATGATCTTATTATTGTATTACGGCCTGCATGATTCTGCCTCATGCCCCACTGATATTAGTAATAAGTTAGGGTCGTCGAGTCTATTATTGTTTCTACGGCCTGCATGATTCTGCCTCATGCCCCACTAGTCATAGCGATATATGATATCTAATATGTTCATTAGATTTATTTCTATTAAATGGTTGAATGATGATGAACTATTTCTTTTATAAAGAAGTTCAGTTACTTACAGTCATTGGCTTAGTTTAAACCAATCATTGTTGACATCTTATTGCCATTAATTAATATTTGCTCAAATAACGACATTTATCTTGAATGATAACCGATTCTTCTTATACAACCCAATGAGCTTTAACCGATTTATTCTCATGAATATGCTGGAATCGACTATTTAGTCGATTTCCTTTCATATCGGCTCTTAGAGCCGCACATTCGGGACTGTCTGGCAACACCGGCAAGTCCCGCCCTTAATTACTGATAAGCGTTCTCTCATTGTCAATTGTAGGGTCAAATTGACTGGCACGTCTCGGGAGTAGTGCGCAGGATCGACCGCCCTTGTGCTGAAGCTAGGCGGATCTCCAGCTCCATCGAGCGGACCCTTCCGGCTTGCTACGTGTGTCCTCGGCACGGGACAAAATTCTGTGTCGACAGCTTTCAATGCTTGTTCAACGGTATTTTTTAAATCACTTTATATATCATATATAACAATTATGATCTACGCACCTAATCAATATCACAATTCACACGTTCATTTAAAATGATATAATGTAGCACTAAGTTCATAAACTCCATGTTTAAAATAAACACAAGAGTGTAGGTCTGATGAGTGCATAGTCCTCGAGTATACTCCCCGAGATCATATCTGACTTTCAGGAATAGGGTTGGATGAACTGACTGGCTAGGGATGGACCCGACCTAGGAGTGCCTCATCCACCGGTACACCCAGCGTACGGAAGCACCCAAGTAGAAGCACCAGCGAAACATGTAGCCTGTGCATTGTGGGCAGCCAATTCAGAGGGCAAGAAGTACTTGATTATGTATCAACACTACACCAGAGCATGCTATAGGACATGCCATGTTGCCGCCATACAGAGAACTGGGCACATGGATGGTCATGCCTGATGAAATGGGGATGCCCAATCTTCCATCAAGGTAACTCTTGATTTGGTGGAGATTTGACACACATGATTCTTCTTCTGGTTACAAGGACTCAAACTCTACAATCGAAGCACCATGTCTCCTCTAGTTATGAACCATGCATTGCCCGATTGACCTCACCACAAAGGCTAATTCATGTCTGTTAATCAAACAACACAAGCAAGAATAATAAGGAACATACTATGAATAGTGCTAGTATGAATAAGCTCACAAGATAGGGTCTCACGAACCAATCTCTTATTATCAAACCGGGAAGGTTTGGCCGCCAACCAGGGTGGCCACGTCACCCTGAAATCATTCAGCCGTCGGATTATGAGATCGACGGTACACGTTCACTCCACCAACTGCGTCAGCTTCCTTCGCAGAAGCCCTGTCCACGCCATCCCAGATTCCCCCGTCCGTCTGATCTCCCGTTGAACGGCCCAGATCTCTTCGATCAGATTTTATCAGGAGCGGCTCCTCCTGATTCTCTTCACCTGCTTTGGCTTCCACTTTGCTTTTTCCTAGCTTCTCTAGCTTATCGTTCGAATCTGATCAGCCAAATATATATACGGCTTCTGCTTCACCTTCCTGAGGCTTCTCAAAATATCCCGTCCCTCTCCTCGCTCGTTCTCTCCCTCGCTCGTCGCCCCGACCGCCGCCGCTTCCGCTGGGCCGCGCCCTGCCTTCCTCTCCCTCTCCCTCTTCCTCTCCTCTCTCTAGACGTCGCCTCGTGTCGGCCGGCCCTCGGCGCCACAGAGCCTTGGCGTGCGGCGCGCTCGCGGTGGCACGGCACCTCCGGCCTACGGCACACTGCAGCACGTCGGCCCTGCCGGTGGCCGTCCCTGGCCATGCCTCGCCGCGAGCGGCCTGCGCTGGATGTCACGGGAGTGCCAGCCCCCAGTGCCGCCTCCTCACGCCGGTCCGCGTTTGCTCCTCTACCTCAAGAAACCCTACCTCGCGATTCTCCATGACTAACATGTCGTGCAGCAAATACGCCTCTGCCTACTGCTACGACGTCTCAGCTAGGTGTGCCCAGGCTACACTGTGAGCCGCGCTGAGGGTTGCGCAAGATTTGTGCAGGTAATATTTCTCTATAGTATTTTGTTATCCTCTTCCGTTCCTTCTCTCTGGCCTCTGTGTATGCCCAGGACGAATAGATCGAGACGGTGGAGCCATGTAGATTTGCTGATGGAGATGATTATGCTCATTCAATCCAATTCTTGATTTCCAGGCCTGTCTTGCCTCAACACTGCTATGCCTAGGTATCTGGGTTCCATTTAAATTTTTTTCCCTGTTTAGATAATTGTTAGGTCCTTCTGTGCCTTTCAGCTGCTCGATGCAATGCCAGAACCAAACAAGATTCCGTTCTTGCTGCCGGCGCTGACCTTTGATTCAGCGACGCCGGGTCTTACTCCTCCGCATTGCCGGCGCTTGGCTTCGCTTCATCGACGCCACGACCATTACTCAGTTATTTGTATTTCATCCTCCTGCTATGTCCTTCGATTCTTCGCTTCCAGTTGGCTTGCCGCGCTACAGCCCCAGGTGATGGCCTTTTAAATTGGAAAGGAGCATTGTCCCCTTCTATAAATCAATCGTACAATCTAGCAGCATGAAAAAATGTTCTTTGTTTCCTAATTTGGTGTCAACTTTTTAGGTTTGGTTTCCTAAGTCATAGGATCGTCAACAAGATAATAGAGAAATTGGAAGCTACCTGCTACGTTCTGGCATCATGAAAAAAGGTTAGCCTTGACGCTAATTTCTCGATGGTTGGTGTTTGTGCCTCCGAATGGCAGTGACATAATATATTGTATAGCCAGTATAACATTTGTATTTGAAACATATATTTTACCCACTGCCCACTAAAAAATGTATAATGCGACGTCTCCTTTTCATTATTCTGGTTGTTTTCCCACATAACCAACCGAATTTTCATGACCAAAGTAGTCTTTAGTCTTTTTTCAATTGTTATAGGTGTGTAACCATGTCCTTCTTAGTCATTGCATTGCACAGAACGATTGAAATTGAACTTTCCATGTGCAAGTTACATTGTGTGCTGCTGCATATAGTATGTTTGCTGCACACGCAGCACCAAAGTAAATGAAATTAAAGGGCACTAAAGTATCAGCGGAATTTGTTATGTTCGTTCGCCTACCATATTTTATTGAATCTTATTATTTCATATATGCACAGCTGCAAAGATGTGACTTTCTCCTAGATGTGATTAAAGATATGCTTGCAAAATATTTATGGTCTAGGAAAGCAATATTTTAATCTAATATAGCTTTGGTTTTCCCTCTCAGTGCCGCTTCATTTAGGGCACTTTGAGAAAGTTCATGTCTCGGGATGATTAGTATAGTTGTAGCCTACGTTATTTGTGGAAGACGGAAAAATCTAGATTTTAGCATCCCATCAATTTCAAGATATAAACGTCGTTACTGCATGTTTTGATTTCCGTTTAATCGCCGGCGCGTCCGAAGGCGCGCATGACGGACCAGTGAATAACAAAGGTTGTTTTCCTCATCAATGTCTGGCACTGTTATAGTACTATCCTACCTAAGACTGTCTCCAATCGTGCGAACCCAAATATGAAACGCATTCTTGGTTTAGGTCGTGCACAGGAAAAAGGTCGGGGCACCCAATACTTTACGTTTCCAACGACGGACGCAAAAGTCCAAGCGCCGCCCGCTCCTCGCCTGGCCGCGCCCCGCCGTGGGCCCGCCTCGCCGTCGTCCGAGGAGGAGCTTGAGGAAGAAGGGAGTGGCTGCCGGCGTTGAGGATGAAGAGGAGCGGGGTCCGGGGCGGCCGTCGCCGTGGGAGCTAGCTCGTCCTCCAGCCCAACCGCGCGGCCCCTGCCCCTACCGCCGCCAGCCAAGAAGAGGAGGAAGAGAGGAGCGCACGGCCTCGCCGTCGTTGTCTGCGGGCCGCTGGACCTCCTCCGTGGTTATCCCCGGCGGTGGATGTGTCGACGGGGCGCCGGTGGATGACGTGACGACGGCGGCGGTGGCTTCCAGGTGAGGGGCGGCAGAGTTGGGCGGCTGCGCCTTGCTACTCTGCTGCTGCTGCTGGAGGAGGTCCTCGTCGCCGCCGAGGCTGGCCCTGGAGAGCTCGCGCTTGTTCTGCTTGCGCATCTCGCGGATCTTGGAGAAGTCCATGGAGTAGTCCGGCACGGCGCCGTTCTTGACGTCCCACTCCCCGAACGCCGGCACGGTCATCCACCCAACCGCCGCGCCCTGCTGCTCCTGCAGGAACGGAAAGCAGCGGGCCGATTCAGATTGCTGCCCCGCCCAGGTGGGGTCAAAATACGGACGGAAGGAAGGAAGGGCAAGTAGCTCAGAATCGAAGCAAGATTTCCCCAAGATATCAAGAAAGTGAGAACAACTTTCCCCAGGAATCGTGCTCATGCCCATACCTCCTTGCGGTTCTCCATGAACGCTGAGCACCTGAGCCTCTTTCACTCCCTACCCCTCGCCGTTGCTTAACCTGTAAGCTTGTGACTGTGAGCGCTGCTGAATGCTGGAGGAAATCAATCAATCAGGAGCCGTGCCAGCAGCAGCGTCCTAGGCCAAGGAGACGTCGGCCCCGGCGGCTGAGGGGCGTCGACGACACAGGACGACGCGAATCCCGTGCGAGGAGGGGCTGGCGACCATGGGGCGCCGGAACCGGCCCCCACGAGCGGCGACGTAGGAAGCCCGCCTGTGGAGGAAGCAATCGCAGGCGACGGCGGCGTCCGTGCCGCACGCAGCTCCGGGCGCGCTCCCGCGCAGGGGCGTGGAGGGGAGGGGGGAGCAGCAAGGGGAGAGGAGGAGGAAGAGAGGAGCGCACGGCCTCGCCGTCGTCGTCCGCGTACCGGAGATTTGCGTCGTGGAGAGAGGCGACGCTTATTTGCATTGCGATTCGCCTGCTACGCATAATGGGTGGTCTGTTTGCGTCGTCCGTTGGAGCATGTTTCTTTCACCGAAAACACTGTAGACAACGTATTTTGAGTTTGCGTCTCGTTTTGCCAAGTCTGTTGGAGACAGTCTAACCAGAGTGACATGCAGTTTGTGCCTACCATCCGCATGAATCCGGCTAAGACAGGAGCCGGCTCTAACAACCGTCATCCCAATAGTGTTGCATCAGTTGGATGTGATAATTACTTACTGGTGGCAATAGTACCTTTGACCATTAGGAGTCACACATGTATGTAACTCTAACCCCATGCTATATAAGAAAGGGTGAAAAACTTCTGGTACGGTCTCCCTCTCCCTCAACACACGGGCAAATTAACTACAATGTTATGGTATTATACTTTTTGTTCTCGTTGCAACGTGTATAATAATCCTAGTAAAACAATATTGCATTAATCACAATAGAAAAGGTTGAACCATGCAATCCTTTAAATGCATAGTGACGTATTGGATCCTTCCATCCCCTTGCATACATTCGTGACAATGTGCACTCGTGCTCCTACACAAGATTGCACTAGTAGGATAACTATGGCAGTTGATAAAAAAAAGAATTCTTGGGCCAGATGGTTTCCATCTTTTACTCTTCCCATCATCTTCCATCTTAGGTCAATCTCAATGGGGGATTCATAAGTATTAAATAAGCTTATGTGGCATTAGTATTAATGAAGAGAGATGTGGGATGAGTTTCATCTGATGAAACTTGTCTACACTGTTTCCAACGCATGGGAGTATTGGAAACAATAAGATGAAACTCTCATTAAGACTGACCTTAGGTAAACCGCAACAGCCCGCTGCAAGTCCCTCGCTAAATTACCATTTTGAAATGAAATTGTATATAAAATAAATCATATATCGAGTTTCAGTATTTCCTTATAGACATCTTTCAAGCATAGCTCTTTACATGGTTAGCAGGCGATAAAAGGAATGAAATCAATCCCTAGAATACACTATACCACAGCCTATCTACAGCGTCCTACGGTAGGTCGCTATAAGTCAGTATAGCGGCCTACGGTAGGTCGCTATATACATATAGCGTCCGACTTGACGCGTGGGTATAAGTGGCGTCGCTATAAGTTATAGCGTCCGACCTTAATTATAGCGACCGACCGTTCGACGGTACGTTAAAGATATACCGACCGACTTTTCGACGCCAAGTACATACTTATAGCGACTATTGGTCAGACGCTATATACTATATAGCGTCCAACTATCTGACACTATCAATACAAAAAATTAACAGCATAATTGTCACACCCAATTTTAAGGATAAAATTGAATGCACGAAACTCGTGTGTGCCCAGGGATCAATCACACACACAAGCTGACAAATTACATAAAGTATCATCACGGTGTCTCATACATCAGAGTTATAATACAACTTAGTCTTACATCACACAGCGGAAAATAAAAAGATAATAAACTCTCGTGGGCTTCATCACAGGGAATGTCAACTGGTTGACCACAAGCCTAAAAATCCTCCGGGAATTCCTCATACCCGTTGTCATCTGTTACCCATCCGGGATTTTTATCCAAATAAAGAAAATAAACAAGTGTAAGTACATCCCGTACTTAACAAGCTAACATGGGGTTATGAAGCTCAAAAAGGTTGACTCTGGTTTACTGCAGTTAGCATTTTTAGTACGACAAGCTTTTATTTTCAGATATTATCAAATTATGCTTAAGCTCCCATTTAAACCCATAAGAACATATATCAAGGTCAAGTGTACCATATATCATCATAGAACAACTTAAATGATCATCATCAAGTATCCAGTTATTCTGTGAGTTTTCCAGGCCGCTCGTGGCCGTGAGCATGGCTGTTATAACAGTTTGTTACCCTCTGCGGAGGTGGTGCACATTCACCGCAAGTCATAATCCCCATATGCCCGGGTTAATTACTCCCATGTCACTGTCAAGGTGAGCAGGCAGGGTACACTATGAAGCCATTTCATAGGTTTCTCTAACAAGTTAAGGCCGCTAGGTTTCCTTGGCAGGCAGATGTAGGAACCCCCCTTTCCTATGGCACATATCCATCGTGGCTATACTCATAGGAACAGAGGCAGCCCTATACCCAATGTGGCAAGCCCCATTTGCGCCAAAAGGTAACCTCTAACTAGCTAGAAAAGTTCCTATTACTGAGCTAAAGTCAGAGCCATATGACTCTCCCGGTTGCACTGTCAGTCCCAGCTTTTGCCGACAGATAAGTCCTTATGGAGGGCTGGGAGCAACATGAACAAAGGTCATTTGCACTTTCGCCCTATGGAACAGTTGTTATAAATCATGTTAAACTCTTTGTTCCATAGAATCATTCATCATCATGTATATCAAGTTCAGTTAGAGCACTAGCAATCTACCCATATGCATTTAACCCATAGGAGACAAGGAACAGGATAAACAATCACTAGGATGTCCTTACGGGTATCAAAATTAGACACATGCAAATGAGTAATTGATTAAAGTGAAATAGGACATCAAGGTAGGCCCATGCTATACTTGCCTTGGTTCACAAACTCGTGCTGGTCCTGCTGGTCGTCGAAGAGTTCTTGGTCTCCAACGTTTTCCTCACCGTCTAAACGCGACCAACACGGCAACATACCACATTCCAAAAGCATTCATGCAAAGCAAACATTCCTATCATTAGAACAGTACACCAACAGTATTGAAAACAAGATAAAATGTTTGTAAAAATAATCTACGTCTCGCTACGATCACGTCAACGCGAAGTTCACGAAAAACGGAGCTAGATTGCGAAAGTTATGATTTAAACGGGTTTTTCCTATAGCAATATATTTAATTAAATCTAACCAGGAAATTAAAATGTTCCAAACTTGACTAACAATGGTTCTAACATGTACCTTATGAAATTACGAAGCTAACGCGATTTGAATGGATCAATTCGGAGCTAAAACGACAATTTTATAAGCGAAACAGTTCAAATGGCATTTCTGTAAATACTGAAAACGTATTTTCGACTTAAGCCGTGAAGTTTACGTTTTCCAAACGAGAATGCGCATTCAGGGAACTACGCCTTGGACTGCGGGTTCAATTAGATGAAAACCGAGGGTCTCTTTAGCTATTTGACCTCCGAAGAGGTATCTTCTAATCTCGACCGCTGATCGGAAAACGGACGGCTAGAATCGAACCGGGGGAGAGAAGAGAGAGAGACCCGGCCGGCACAGTAACGCCAGCGGCAAAGCACCATGGCCGGCGGCGCGGAGGTCTTAGGCGCGCGCGGTTAGGGGGCTAGGGTTCACCAAAAGAGAAACCGAGAGCACCGGGGTAGGCGGGGAAAGTAGGGGGTCTCGGCCATGCCGATATGGCGGCCGGAAGACGCGGGTAGCGCGGTGGCCGCCATGGCCGGCGGCCAAAGCTTGTGGAGCTCGCGGCCAGGGCATCTAGAAGCCAAGAAAAATGAAACTAGCGGTACCGAAAGGTAGAGGGAGGCCAGGGGATTCTCACCGTGGGGAAAAACAAGGAAGGGGAGGCTCGGCGGCGGCGGTCCGTGCGAAGGTGAGGACGGCGGATTCCTGGCCACCTTCGGCTCGGTAGCAACGGCTTCCGTGCACGGCGAGTGCGAAGAAAAAGGAGCAGGGAAATAGCAGGGGGCGCGCGGGGAGGGGCTCGACTCCTTTTTATCGAGGCCGAGGAGCGGGGGACGCTCCCACGATGCACGTCGTGGCGGCGGTTGTAGCAGCGCTAGGCGCGGGCGGGGCGGAGGTGGGGGATGGCGCTGACTTGTGGCCCCGGGCTGTCAGCGGCTGAGGGCGCAACGGTAGTTGAGGCGGGCAGCGCGGCTGCGGCTCGGTGCTGGGCCAAGGGAGCGGCGGCGGTTGCTGGGCCGACACCTTGCGGGCCGCGCGAGGCTGGGCGCGGGCGAAGGGAGGAAAGCAACGCAGCTGGGCCGGCGCGGAGGAATGGGCCAGCAGGCCAGGCCAGCGGGAGTGGGAGCTGGGCTGCTCGGGCCGAAAACAGAGAAGGGGAAAGAAGAAAAAAAAATATTAATAAAACTCCTTTTCTATTTCCTAAAATATATTTTCAAAACCAATTCCAATTCAAATTCCAATTCTCTTTGAAATTTTGATCAATACCAATCATTCACAAAATTATATGCAGCGGCATGAATGCACATACATGTTGCTACTTTATGATAAATTTTAAATTCATGAGAAATTTATTTATTTATTTATTTCTACATTTCATGAGCACAAAATACAGAATTAAATCATTTTAAACCTATTTTCCAAAAGAGGCAAATTTTAGGGTGTTACAATAATTATTCATTAACCTCAAATTATTCATTAACCTCAGTATCAGTACTAATCATACAATCAATGAACCATATATAAAATCATCAATTCCATTTTGGACAATATACACAATTATGACAATGAAGCTCATCATAGCTCACAATTATATCATATCCATAAGCTCACAACTTGGAGAAACAAGTTACATCAAGGAAGTTTGGCCATCAAGATACAATAATGCATAGCTCATATATAGATGTTTGCACTAGTTGCACAGTTCACATCTCATATGGTTTGCATGCACTCATTACAATTCATCACTTAAGTCTTAACAAAAGCATTCATCTCTAGTTAGGATGTCCAAAAGCATTCATCTCTAGTTAGGATGTCCAAAATAATGCACTGGCCATGCGAAATTCTATGGAATTGCTTCCTGCATGCATTAGGTCCCCCTTGCCATTACCTCTCACCTACAAATAAAAGATTACATCCATCAGTTCTTCCAGAAATACTGCTACCTCTTTGTTGCCAAACAAATAAAACTAGATCAGATCATATGGTTTCCTTTCTTTCAAATTTGTACCTGCAATTGTAATTTTACACTTTCCTTCATAGATGTATTATATGATTTTTCCAAATTATAGTAAGCTTTGTGGCCGCAACCAAAGGAATACATAGGTTTGATCAATGCTAAGCTTTGTGGGAAACTGAGAAAATTAAGACACTTATCCAAAGCAGAAGTCCACAGCAGCTTAACCAAAGGAATAAACTTTAAGTCAAGATAGATCTACATGCTTCAAGATAATTGGCATTGTTTCCTGTATGCATAATAGTAAGCTCCTTACTATCTAACTGTAGTTTAGAAAACTTCAACAAGATAGTACACTAAAGCCTATCTTTAGAACCAAAATGTTCAGATTTAAAATATTGTCTGCACTGGAGAGCAAAAGGAATAAGAATATGCAGTCTAAGGTGCTGCTAATCCATGCAGCTAATTGCTAATGTAGTGGTAGCAGTTCAGTACCAATTCCATTCATAGAGAAGTAAATCACCTAACAATGATCTGATCTAGACTAAAACAAATTTAACCAGCAGAATTCAGAGTAAAAATATTTTAAAAGATGTTAATCTTACCATTTAATTTCAGTTTCTCTTAAGCAGGTGGGGTGGTGGCCTTCATTTTGTCAGGCAATGGGTAATTAGCATGGTAGAATTGGCTGCAATAGTGAGAGAGTATACCAAATAAGATAAAAAAATGAGAAAGGCCTGCAAATAAGAGATATTATTTGAAAGTCCATGGATAAGTGCCACAAGTCCTTTCAGCGGAAAAAATGCATGTAGTGAAAGTGGTTTAGCCACATGGTGAAAACAAAAGTACTAAAGTAAAAAAAAATCTTTACAAATACAACTATCAAGTAAAATACGAATCTTGCATCATTGCAACACCTTAGGATTAGATCTTGTGTATATATTCAGAGGGTAATTTGTTCACTAAAGACACGTTTCACTGGGAATAAATTTATTAAATAAAGCTGTATAATATGTAAAACTAAGAATGCGTGCAAGATTGGAAGGAATTGAAACTCACTAGCATTGTGTATGCTTTATCAATTAATTAAATCTTTGGAGTCCGGTCTGCCCTTGAATATACGGTTCAATCTGTGATACAATGCAATGTTATGGACAACAAATATATATGAAACATAGAAGAGTCAGATCTTGGTCTCGGTTTGCATCTTCTGAAAATATTAACTTTCACTAAATATACAAATGGTACTACTGCTAGTTACAGCTGGAACTCGAATGGTATGGCAATCAAGACCTAATATCATTGTGCTAATATCCTGCTCAACTTGAAAGGTATAGCAAGTCGCCAAGTCATAGTAAATTTTCTCACTACATGGCTGATTGGTACAAGTACATAAGCTGAAATAAGTGCAACCCATATATAAAGATTACTGTACCATGCTAACCAATATCTGAAAACACTGGACAACACCAGTACAGTTACTTAAATAAATCATAGCTAGAGTTCTAGTTCATTCACAAAAATTTATGTTCTTTAGTAATTTGGAAACCTTATGTAATTGTCTACCACTTAGTAGTTATCAACAGGAGCTAGTTCATCAGTTAACAAGATGTGTCCTCTAGAAGAGGCAACATTTTATTGGCATACATAAGAGTGTCACATCAAACTAACCAAATTCCTTCACGACTATCGAAACTATATGTAACCTCTGCCCAGAAATTCAGAACGCACAAGCACGACAATGATATAAGCGGAACAGCGCGGTTTTTACTCAAATCAACACTACTACTACGTCACCCCGGCAATTATGAGCATAGAAATTACCCGAGGGGCAACCCTAACCTAACCCTAGATCCCCAATTTTGCAGCACATAACAAGACAGGCACAAAACCATCGGGGGAAGGAGCTCACCCACAGCGATGCATCCCCGATCTGGATCTGTAGTTGTTGGAAGAGCACGACAGCGAGGGGAAGGGGGCAGCATGGACGTCACAGCCTGGCCAGGGGGGGTGCCCAGCCCGGCCTGGGGCTCGGCGGCAGCATGGCCAGTAGCGGCCGTGTAGCGCACAGCTGCGGACTGGCCGGTAGCCTGGCGGTGTGCCCATCCATCTTCTATTCTTAGGCGGCGGCGGCCGGCATGGCCAGCGGAGCCGGCTAGGGCATGGCAGCCTGCCTAATGTGAGGGCGCACGACGCGGGGAGGAAGAGGGGGAGGGGGAGGGGGGGCGCGCCGGTGCTACACGAGGAGAAGCTAGGAGCAGGGGAAGTCGCCATGGGAGGAGCAGCAGGAAGCCTGGGGGAGCGGCGTCGGCGTAAGACTCAAGAGAGAGGGAGCCCGCGAGAGAGAAGACCAAGAGAGAGAGAGATAACGAGGAATGCACAGGAGCAGGGGAGGAGATAAGGTGCAGGGGCGTGGTGCGTGCGTGTCTGTTGGTGTGTGCGTTTGGCGTGGGCCGTGTTGTGTGAGTGGCATTTTCTTTTTAATTTCTTTTTTTTAATTATTTAATTTCTTAATTTGCTCTGACGTGTGAGCCTTCCAAATTTTAGGCGTCAAACGGGCTAATCATGGGCGCGCAGGCCCAATTCAATATACCGACCGACCAACCGACCTAGTTAATCGGTTATACCGACCGACCGCATGACGTTGAACCAAAATAAAAATAGCGACCAACCTTCGGACGTAATATTAAGATATAGTGTCCGACCGTTTGCCACTAATCTATACCGACCGACCGTCCAACGCTATTTCGATATTTTTAGCAACCCTTTGTTGGACGCCAGTTTGGGCTGTGGTATAGTGATATCTTTCAAGCAATTTTCAACTTCGACCAAATATATAAGAAAATATTAGTATTTATTGTGCATGATTAGTATCATTAGATAAATCGTTGAATATATTTTTATCATAAACTTATTTGGAGATACAAATGTTGCTAAAATTTTCTACAAATGCGGTCAAACTAGCGACACTCTTTTTGGAACGGGGAGAGTATAGCAGATATCTCCTTTTCCCAGCACAACAATTAATTTGCAATCATTCGCTATGGCCAATTAAGGGAAAATCGACCTGGCCGTTTTTAAATTTATTTCTCAATATAGTCAACATGAGCGGGAGAGTGAGAGAGGAGCTGCTGGTGAGAGGGTTAACCATGCAGCAGGCTGATAGGTGGGGCCTATAGCAGGTTGATAGGTGGGGCCTGGTGAGGGCGTGTGCCTGCGAGTTGTATCATGCTGGCCACGCACATGAGTGTGGTGCTGTGGTGGACCGTTCAATGGGTGCTAACCGCTAACTAATCAAGGTGGGGAAAGACCAAAGGTGGTGCTGACATGGACGTTGATTTGGCGTATTGAAAACATTGGACTACCAACAGGAAAGCAAAAATATTTATTTGGACTTGGATTTTTCATTTTTGGGTGGGATTTGAAGCTAACTAGACATTTACAAAAAAAAATAGATTTATTTGACTGAGGTTTATGAGAAGGATTTGTCAACCCTAGTTTTTTTACCCATAATGTCTAAAAACGATGCTAAGACATTGAACTGGTCCCTAGCAATTATGGTAAATAAATCTTGTAATAACAATGTGGTATTTATATAGTGATGAATGGATGATAATATGTGCAAGGCTTAACACTATACTATAGATATGTCATCATTGCCGGCTGGGAAACTGTTGGTTTCACGAGTCGGCAATGATGTGAATCAACACCATCGTTGGTTTGGATTGGAACTAACGATGAAAACCAAAAAACAATAGCTACACCCGGCGCTGCGCATCCGCACCTGGGGCCGTCCGCGCCAACCGTCCATCCATGCCATTGCCTACCAAGATTGCGCCCTCGCCCACCCGCGCTGTCGGCGTCGCTAGTTGTCCGTGTAGTTACCATTGAGTCACGCAAATCCAGCAGTGCCTCGCTAGTGCCACTGCACTAGAGCCTCAGCCTAGCCGTGGAGGAGGAGGGGTAGCCCTAATCTATATAGCGCTGATGTTGAGGGGGGGGAGGAGCGCCGGGCGTCGGGAGAGGAGGGGGCGGCGGCGGCGGATCTATAGCGCTAGCGATGGAGGAGAAGGAGTGTCGGCAGCGGAAGGGAGGAGGGTAAAGGGGAGGGTGGAGAGACCCTTAATATATATTTGGGGCTGATTTTCATTGTTGGTTTGTAACTTGAACTGGCAATGCCACAAACTAGCGATGAAAACATTATCACCACCAGTTCCATTGTAAACCGGCGGTGAAAATCAAATTTCACTACCGGTTTATAACGAACCGGTGGTGATATTGTATCACTGTCGATTTTAATAGAATCGGTGGAGACAATAACGTTGGAAAAGTATTTTTTTATAGTAGTGATAAATTGGTTCATGATTGCACAAGATACTCGAGTAAAGTACTCATATAAATTGTTGTTTGTGTTTTCTAGTGGGATAGTAAAAAATCTAAAAATATATTTTTTGCGAAATCAAAAATTTGTGCTTCATAACAAATTTCCCTGTTGGTATGGCTAAAAACCGACATAAAAATTTATCACCCAGAGGGCAATCCTCGTTTCCAATAGTGAATGAAGCAAAAATGTATATGAAATTTATAGTACTCGACCAGATGTACAGATTTGTATGTGACAGCCTTTTCAGTTAAAATTATTTATATGCCTATCTAAATAATATCAACCAAGCTTCTTGGCCAACAAGAGCCAAAATAAGAAATATTTAAAAATTGTTGCGAGTATAAATTGCGAGTAATGTAAAAGACACATGGGAATAGAATGAACCATCCAACCCTTTCATTGATCATTAGATAGATATTTATACAAGAGGAGAGGAGGTTCGAGGATGGAAAACTCATTCGTCAAGACACCACGATGTGCGCATATCCTGTGGCCATGGGAAGTTCCCGTGCATGCAGCCATGCGGGGAGTAACTCCCACGTGGCCACATACAGAGATTGTGCGGTTGTGGTTGACCGTACGGTGAGTTCCCAACTCTAAAACCAACTCCGGATATGCGGATGGACTGAGATTCATCCCTATACAAGGTATTTGTAACACTCCCCCTTGATCAAATCTGTCCTTGAGATCAATGTATTGAATAATTTCTCCAAAAACCCTGTGAGAAAAATGAGGAGAAATGTGTGTGGATATACCATTAAAAACTCCTTAAAACCCAATTAGAAAACAAGGAGAAAGATATAGCATATAATGATTATTGCCTCATTGTAAACTCATATGGCAAAAACCTTGGAAGGAAAACCCATGACCAAGTTTAGAGAACAATAAATATGATCTGAGGATCATAACTGTAATTATATGTCTTTGATACCTACTCAAAAACCCATGTGGGGGGAAATAGGAGATATGACATATGTTTGTCTTAGATACCCCTTACAAAAACCCCGGTGGGAAAAATAAGAGATATGACATATGAACTTGTATTGATATTGCCTCATTGAAAACCTTTTATGAGAAACCTGTGTGAGGAAAAACTCAGAGGAAAAGAGTACAATATGATGTTTTGGACATGTTATAGTTTCAAGAGGAGTCTCCCCCTGAGCCTTGCAACTCTCAAAGTCATAGCATACCAATGTCAACAACACATTGTGAAATGTGGAAATTGGTAGGAACTTTGTGAATAAATTTCGTGGAGTTATCACTTGATTTAGTTTGCAAGGTGTTTATCTCCTCACTTTCTTGAGAATAAAACATTTCTAGAAGGCAATATAGTGATATTGCTCTTATGTAACCTGTTTACATCCAAGCAACACAACTTGCATTATCTTTGAAGATAATGGCTAGTTGCTCGATGGAATCAAAAGCGACCATTCAATGAAGTCATACATGTTCATGTAATACTTCAGAATGAGGAGTGGAAGTAGCCATTAGAGTTAAGTTTGATGACTCCCATGAGAACTTTACCACTATAACATCAGTATATGATCTGGCATTATGAGGATTAAATAGCCAGTATCCCAATACTCCACATAGTCATATCTTAATTTACATAATAATAAATCAAGATCCTTTGTATCATATAGATATCTATGGATATCCTCTTTGACTCCCACCTTTCGGTGTTATAGAAGTTGCGCCTTTTCAAGCTATAGCAAGTATCTGCAAGTGCAATATCAGGCTTGTTGCAGTATGCAAGATACATGAGCGCTTTGATGGCACTATGGTTGTTATCCCAAGGGTTAGAATGGATATTGATCCATATTTAATGATTGAATGACCATAGTGTTGGTAGTATGATTGTCCAACATTATTTGGATATTAGTGTGCAATATCAATTGAATATTGAAAGACTGATGTGTGTGCTTAAGTTATAGACTTAAGCATAATTTGGTTTTACCCAAATCTTATATCTCAATTCCGTCTTATAGGATGACTACCTGTTTTGATGTGTCATATGAGATGTATAAAATCCAATGGGATTTTACTATTGTCACACAGGTGAAATCATCAAGATGGGAGACATCCTTCTGTGGAAGGAACTCACTTAGTCAGTTGTACCACAATCAACTTGACTATTCCAAGTCGTGGAGTGACTTGATTTATACACAATGTATGTTGCAATTTGTGTTTTGATTTAGAATACAAAGTCCATTGGGACTTATAATCCAAATCTATCCAAATCAAATTTGATCTGCCAATTATCGATATAGGAACATAATTTCCACACATACCAATGGGTACGTTATGCTAGGTCTCTGCGTGAAACCATGTGCTATAAGCTCTCACTATTTCACCACCTTATGGATTTGAAAAATCCATAATGGTTCCATATGGAATGCATTGTGAGGAGAAGTCATTTCAGAGGTAATGGCTTCTCACTATTGAGTGAAAGCAATTCTCCTCAATTGCCACCTTTGGTTGACCCAATGTGAGTGTTTGAACACTCTACCTAGGACTTGTGGTCTAGATCCAGATAAGGTGTACGGCAATTTTGAGGAGTATGTCAACAATTTGTATTCTTTTGTATGATTGATTCAATGGAACCAATTTTAGCATGTGGAAATATTGACCCTTTTGAACTCCATGTCATTTCCCATAATAACAGAGTTAGGACATTCCAATGACCCAGCGCCTAAATTTGTGCACAAGTTGTGCTGGGCTTTTGGATGTTAAACATCCATAGGCTTTGGATAGTAAATATCTATAGTGTCTATCAAGTTGATGTTGATATGCATGTACTGTCTTGGAGAATTATCTCCCCCTAATCCGAGAATGCTTGCAAGAAGTTGTATCCCCATGTGGCCATACTTCTCCCCCTCTTATTCAGATTTAGGAGTTGAGTGGTTTTGTTAGGTACCTCCACTCTTTCAGTCACATTAAACGGGAATCGGATTTGGTGATAACTTTATGACAAGTAAATGCATTTGGCAGACTATTTGCAATGTGTTGTAAATATAAGATATTTTAAACTGTTGATTCAGATTCTTTGGTATGTGGATATGAGGATCGAACATCATTAGTGACATTCTCTTTTTTATTCCTAGCATTCTACGTGTGGTAAGTATCTCCCCCTAATGCTTGGAATCTTCCTCAAAGATGTGTTCAGCATACAGACAATGAATGAATCCCCAATTAGAGATCTGAGGTATTATCGAATGACAAAAAATGATACCTTATGTTGATCTCCAAAATACCCATTGATGTATGATGTGATGGTGATATTAGTACGTACAAAACATTACCGATTCGCGGATGGGAAATGTTTTGGCTATAGGGCCAAATTTTCGCGTACTAGCTGCAACGGAGGGAGACGTATAATTGTAGTTTGATGAATTTGGATTTTGATGCATTATGTAAATCCACATGCCACCAACTAGATGTTGGTAAATTGCAATTCTATTTTGGGTCATCAAACAACAGACTTGTTTCTCTCGACGAGAGATTCAGTTGAGCCATTATGTGTATGAACATAAGATACTTAATGATGTAGTCCCTAAAAACTAAACTATTCCATATAAATGGATTGGATCCCACATCGAGGATCATGTGCTCCAAGATGAAGAATTTGAGCAATGGGTTTGGCAAATTTGTGGTACCTTATGAGTAAGGGACACACTTAGGACAACATTGTAGATGCATAAATGTGCATTACATAGTATCTTTATGGTCCATAAAATGGTAAATGGAGTCACACGTATGTTCTTGAATTTCTTTAAGAAATTTGGTGGCTCATATTGTTGTTATGACCAATAGAATTGATAATAATTTTCTCATCATCCTAAAGGTAGAATGATTAAGGCAAATATGCCAAATCTTGATGGAATCAAGAGAGAAAATTATTTTGTACGCAACATATAATATGGGATTGATGTATGTATAATACACCCCAGATGATACAGAAGGAATTTGCACAATTATCTAGTTTCCATATATGTTGCACTAAGTCGAGTGAAGATTTTCATCATCGCTCCTTAGTATTGGGTTTCGGTATGGAAACCATGCAAGTAGATAACATGAAAACATCACGGGGGTATTTATAGAATCAGGATACACTGATGCATCCATGATTAATTGAATACCCGCAAAGAGAGCGCAATCTCTCATCATTGTGTTAGCTTGACAATGGTCCACTAAACAAGATTTCTTTCCACCTGGTTGAATCCCAAGTGATTCTATATAGAGTGAGGCAATATTCGAGTATGAATTTGTACTCATATAGAATATGTATACCATGTATGAGGTACATGATATTATTTGGTATTGAACAACATACTACATGTGGTAGTACGACATTAGGCTAATAATATTTCCAATAAAAATATGAAGATTTTTGCAAGCGTTCGCTTATTGAAGTGAACTTCAAATTGATCCAAAGAACTCGCTTGTCTCCAATGAGTTGGAGGTATAGTTGAGCCAAATATTTGATTTGGGATTTTCTGTGTACATGGATAGTACAATCACATTTTTGTGAAAATGTGAGATTTGTCACACATGATCACTTTTCTAAATGAAAAATGACATTTGCGTTCATGAGAATCCACTGTGTTGTATATTGCCATGGATCAAAGATCCTTGATAAACGAATGAGTAAACAATCATTTATGATTTGGGCAATATTACATCCTTTGTTGAAATCCTAATGAGGAATTTGCAAAAGGTAGATGGATCTCACTCCTTTGAATACTCAAATTTGTAAAAATCCAAATATGGGAGTTGCATAAAAAATTGCAAAAAATGCAAGTGTGGCAATATCCAGAATGGATCGAGCATTTGGTTGTAATGCCCATGTTAGGAAAATAAATTCTATCCAATGCGAGGTTGGAAATATTCCGAATTGGAAATATTAGCCATATCCTACATCAATTTATCATGTATGAATTTACTTTGACAATAAATAGTATAGCAATAAAGGCAAAATTTTAGGGTTCAAGGTGATACTTGATTATAGACTAACCATTCTATAAAGGACAGACGACAAAGTCGTTGCTAATGTTTTGGAGTCCATTCCGGTGGGAATAGATGATGTAAAGTCTTTGCCAAAACATAGACTCTGTATATGATAGAAAGGAGTCCCCAAATTATGCACTATAGATTGCTATTTATTTAAGCAAATGGTTACTTAAATAACTTCATATTCAAGATGTGTCTTGAATTGGCATATGCAAAACATTATGACGTCAAGATGAATCTCGAATCACATGTAGTGTTTACCTCATATTGGATAGGTGATAGAATATCACTACTATCACCATGAACAGTAATCATTGTCAAGATATAGTCTCAATAATTATACATTAGCAAGTTAACACACAAATAAAGGTGCAAACCAAACTGGTGACCTTGTAGTAGGGGAGCATAATCTGCAAATATGTGTATGTGCAGTAGATGTCATCCCATTACCTTGTGTTTATGCTAATAGTATGGGTTGATCATATTTTGAAGGTAGTCATATGTTAGGAACATGATATATATCTTATTGGGTGATTCAACTCAGAGGTAGTCACTATGTTTATAGAAACACGGTGTAGACCTCAAATTATGAGACTATCACTTTAAAAGTAAACACGCAAACGGTGTAAATCTTTTGAATTCATATTTAGATTGGGTTGCGGTTGTGGTTGACCGTACGGTGAGTTCCCAACTCTAGAACCAACTCCGGATACGCGGATGGATTGAGATCATCCCTATACAAGGTATTTGTAACAAAAATAATAATAATTAATAAATGGCGTATGCATAGGTGGCGTTGTGAGAGGGCACATCGCGCTGGACTACTGGAGAGCTAGCATGGAACTGACTGTAGAAACTTTTTTATAGTAGTGTGATGGCACACACGTACACGTATCTATACCGGCGTAGATGCAAAGGCAAGAAAAATAAAGCGCTGTTGGATCGATTTGTGGGGAAGCAAAAGCAAGCACAACACAAACACATGATGTGTGCTTGGAACGAACTTGGAAGCCATTTCAATTTCATGGGTCACGATGGCCCAGATGCCTGCCGCTTGTGCACGCGTGTCGATCCGCTTTGTCAGTAGCATGGCCATTGGCCAACTCAATGCATGCACCAGCACGGGACATGTAGGCAAGTAGCAAACCAGATTGTAAGTGGGATATTTATTATTCGATCGATTTGTATAGGAATGCTGCTCGGTGCTCGCTCTACACTTGACGGCCTGCTAGCTAGTGCTAGTGCTCGTGCTACACTACTACACGATCGCTTTCGCGAGACGCGTAGGCGTGCAGTTTTGTAAAAGGATCGGATATACATCACGTACGTTACGTAGGATTTCTTGCATTGCTTGTGGGCGGTTTTTGTATGACGATGCATCTCCCTCTCTCACGCACGCATCAGATATCATATCACAGCTTTCTCTGTTTTGCCGGTGGTTCCGTCCATTTTTACGCGATCAGATCAGATCAGATCAGAGATCAGGCCCGCGCGCGATCGACGCGACACGACGCATGCGCGCATCGATCGGTAGGGCACCGTGCGTACGTGTGGCAATGGCCGCAATGCGAGGTTGCGTGCGTACTGCATGCACGAGGAAATGATCCATCCACATTCACAGCGGAGAGCGATCGAGATCCATCGTCAGCTAGCATAGCAGTCATGCGATTTTTTTTTTTTTGAAAGAGAGACAAATTAAGGCCATGTTTGTCTAGATCAATTATAGCTAGTTACTAGTTAGGACTAAAATTTAGTCTAAATTAGCTGAAGTTGAGTAACAAATAGCTGAAAACTTGGCTAAAAAAAATAGCTCACCTATTAGCTATTCTGTTTACATGCGTTATGGCTAATTTTGGCTGAGTCTGTCTAGCTAATATCTGAGTGTTTTGGAAGCTCCTGGACCTGATTTTTGCTCATGCATTTACAGTGTCTTTTACTCCATCCGCTCCAGATTATAAGACATTTTGACTTTTCTATATTCATAGCTTTTGCTATGCACTTAGATATATACACTATGTCTAGATGCATAGTAAAAACAATGTATATAGAAAAGCCAAAATATCTTATAATTTGGAATTGAGAGAGTAGCTATTTTACACTGTCTTATTACTATATTTATACTGATTTCTTCGGTGTAATCTATTGGACAGAGTGATGTAATTTGAGGATAACACAACTTTTATTTCTATGGATTACGGATCTTAAACAAATATATGCCAAATTTTTCAGAAAAAAATATAAATTATTTCTATGGATTGCATATATAAGAGAAAGATATGTAAACAAATTGTTCACAAAATTCAAAACAAATTACAAATTGTTCACAAATTACAGTGGGGCTCACTCTTTCCAACCTTATCCCTTCCTTCCCTTCACTTCCCTAACCTGGGCCTAGGGATGAAAACGGTACGGATATTTTCCGACCGTATTCGAAACCGAATCCGTTTAGAGGGGTTGAGATCTGTCCGTATCCGAGTCCAGATATCCAACATCCGATACCGTATCTGTATCCGAATACTCAAATCGCATATTTATGATATCGATATTCAATCGTATCCTATCCGACATAGTTGACACTATCCGTATTCGAATCTGAATCCGAACAGAAATATGAAAACAAATGTAATATCGGTGATATCCGTCGGTATCCGATCCGTTTTCATTCCTACCTGGGCCACACCCGTTGCACCCTCCTTATTGCCGGCCGCCGGCCCTCTCGTCGCCCTCCTCGCCGAGAACGCCAGGGCCGCGCACCCGCCATGGCCGGGGCCACGAGCTCCGAGGCTGGTCCGCCATGCAGAGTAGCAGCAGCAGTCAACACCGCCCACCGGCTGCGCATGGTCCCATGCATCATCCAACGGTGATAGAAATAAAGTGCTGGCGGACGAAAAAAACACTCGAGTGCGTTTTAGCAATTCTGAAATTTTTAGGTACCTAACAATTAACCCCTAGTGTCAAATAGGCTCTAAATAAACCTGTAACACTCTAATAAATCACATAAGATAGACCAAACTAGTTGTTGTGAAACCACACGATCAAAGAATATGTGTTGATTACAGCTTCCACGGTAGAATACACAGCTGCTTGGACTAGGATCCTCCACCTTTCTTCTCTTATTCACATTATCTCTAGTAAGAACCGTCTTTTGAAGAAACCATAAAATCAAGTGTACTGTACTCTAGGGGGGATTTTCAAACTCCAAGCAGCAGGACTATGAATTGAGAAAATGCCAAGGATTATATATATTGAGAAGAGTGTACAACTACCAAACTAGATAATCCTCTAGCATCAGTAAAACAAATTGTACAAGCTAATTGCACCAAACTTCTAACCCAAAAAAAAATCAACAGACTATCATTCACAGTTCTTCTAAAGGTGCATTTCAAATTTGCCCATCCTACAAGTCGATCAGCAACAGTCGCGAGGATTAAAATGAAGAATTTAAAGAAACCTCTAGCTGGTGATTATTGATAAAAGAGTGCTCCGAATGCGAATGCGAATGCAAATGCAAATCCAATCCAAGCCTATAAATATTCAGCAGAGTCCCACCCATCTATTTAAAGACGACAGAATGAAGATCGCCTCTGCTGTTGAGTGCTTCCCTAGTGCAATGCAAGTTCAATGACATCTAGCCTAGCCATCTCGTGCGCCACATCAAATGATAAATAAAGTAATCTATACGAATTAGTTTCTAATCACTACGTTTGTTCTTAGTATAGTTATAAACTGGATTTTGGGAACGGATAATAGCATATCACTTTGTTTGCTAGTTGTTGAGTGCCTGACTAAGTCTGATGGTGACAGGTACAGCATCTCGTGCGCCACGTCAAATAATGATCAATTAGCTAGATGATGATGAGGTATATATTCTTCTCCTAATCGATCGGTTGTTGTTATTATTAGAATCTTAGTTAATTAAATACCCTGATTAATTAATTATTTGTGCGAATACTACTTCTTGATGGTGGCGTGACCGTGATCGATCAAAATCCGTGCTATAGTATCAAGGAAACGTGATTGTTTTTTTTTTACTCTGCCGTGCTAGCTTCGAAATTTGCTTTTCATTTGTTTTTTAATTAAAAATTTAGCACGTGCAAAACCGAACTTTTAGAAAATAGCTCTTTTGTTATGCCAAGTAGCTAGCTTGGCCTGAAACCTTTACTTGGTCACTCCAAATTCCATTCTGCTGAGCGTTTAAATTTAAAAATCTCGCTTTTGGTACTTCCGGATTCTGTTTTAACAAAATTGCCTGCCAACATGTGTAACTTTAACCGGGATCAGAATTTTCATTTCTAGGTTCTGATGCAACAAACCTATTCCCTCTCATTTTATCTGAGACATCTCTCTATTTCCATATATTTGGAAGAGCAGAAAGCTAAACGAAGGGTCCAACTGCGAAAATCATAATACGCAAAAGAGCTGTTTCTGGAAAAGCTTCAAGTTCCACTCATTTTGATAGCGTTCTGTTTTTTGACAGGAGAAATGTTTTCCAGAAGCTGAACAAACACAACTATAGTCTGGCTCATAACTATTTTGAACTATTCAATCGACCAACTTATGAAAACTTTAGATGATTCAAACAGGCCTGAGTAAGTTCTGACGATTAGCAAACAGGCATATAAGACAACATAGATACGGCCACAACCAAACCAGGCTCCAAAAGTCGTTCCACTACGACGCCCTTCGTCCGTTCCCGTTTCCATGATTAATGCGCCGGCAGAAATATAATCCAAAACCAATGCTTTGATTGAACCAAAAAAAAAAATGGAAGTGATGATGGATGCGGATAAGGCGACAGCGCCGCTGTCGCTGACAGCCGTGGGACCCACGTGTCGGCGGGCGCGCGCAGCCAACCGCCGCCGAACGAAGCCAACAACCCCGGCAAGGCAAGCAACTGTGGCCACGCCGAGGACCGAGCATGGCTCGGTTGGCTAGCTGCGCCGGCTTGCGAGCAGCCCACCCGAGTTCGATCCCTGATCAACTCGCGTGCCTCTCACCATTGTTCGGGATTTTTTCGGCATTTCTGCTCTCGTCTATTAAATTAGTGGATTTCGGTGATGTCAGAAACAACGCGCTTTTCAAGATCCGTATGCGTGTGCACGAACGTATACTCTTTTTTTTAGTGATCCCGTCGAAGCACATTTTTCATTAAGCTTTAAGAAGTTTTGTTATTATCCTTATGGCCACAGTAATCCAAGATTACCAAAGCTAGAAGCTACACAAGCAAAGCATAACACACGAATATAATTACATAATCATGAATTTTACGACAAAGAAGAGTTACTCTAGGATCGAGTCGTCGCCATCAGAGTCTTTAGGTGCTTGTAGCCAGCCAAGCACTGGCGTGTATCTCCTCTAAATGACCACTGCATGAGAGGGAAAAAAAAAAACTGTGGCCACGCCGCGGCGCGACCCTGACGTCCGCCGTCTCCGGCACCCGATAGGTCTCCCTCCCCCCCACCCCTCGCGTGGCTTCCATAGTCCGTAGCGTAGGCACGCTTCCCTTCAAAGCCACTGCTTCCGCCTTCTTCTTCTACTTAAGCGCAGGGGGCCCCGGCCGGGCACTCGCATCCGGTAGCTCGATCGCTTCTTCCTTTGGAATTTGGAAAGGAGGCATCGGATGGTGGATGCATGGTGAGACACTCCACGACGACAGACTCCAATTCTGCTTCGGAATCTTTTGTCTTCAGTTGCCGATTTTGGGTGGAGTTTGTGTTGGTGGTTGCCTGGTTGGTGCAGGCGAGTAGTTTGATGGAATTCCCAAGACGGCCTCCGTTTCTTTCTTTTGCGAGACAAAACAAGCTCCCTGCTTTAACTGGAACACAATCCCAGGTGCCCATGTGCTTCTGTCTGATGACATAATCTCAAAAGGCCTTCTTTGCATATTTGTAGTGATTTACCAAATCAATTTTATTTTATTTTTAAAAAAAAAATCCTATGTACATCTGAATGTAAAGTAGCTACCTTATGTTCACTGTTTTGGTTGATGTTTATCCAAATTGGGGGGGTCGATAACTCAATATGCACCAGTACTATGTGTTTGCCTTTTGATTGTTCTGATCTGATGCTTCTCCATTTCTCTCTAAAATGGAGATGCCATGCTGTAGTGGCTTCTGTTTCCATCTAACTCAACTGACCTGCCAATTATACTCTATTTCTCCAACAGACACACTCATTGCATTAGTGCTTACCACAAGTGGAAGACTGGAAGCCTATGGATCTCAAGCAAGCCTTCTCTGCTACAATCTTCTGCCTTCTGCTTCTATTCTGCGTGGGCTGCAGATGTCGGCCTTTAGAAATAGAGGCCACCCAGACAGCAACCCTCAAGGTTGATGCCTCGCCGCAACTTGCCCGGAAGATTCCTGAAACACTGTTTGGGATATTTTTTGAGGTGAGGAAGTAGTTCATTGGTAGATGCTAGTTCCGTCGGCTTCTTATGTTTGACCACATATAATCAGAAAGAATAATCCAAAATATACTACATGACCCACTGTAGGAGATCAACCATGCAGGAGCTGGTGGTATATGGGCAGAGCTTGTCAGTAACAGAGGTACCTCAGCTATTCTTGATTTTTGTGTGCCTTTTGAAATGCCACTGGATGCACTTATTTTGAAAGTTGCCGCCGATGTTGATGTTCAAGGTTTTCGAGCTGGATTTTTACTTTAGGTTTCGAAGCTGGAGGCTCTCATACTCCATCAAACATTGCCCCGTGGTCCATCATTGGAGATGACTCCTCCATATTCGTGGCGACTGATCGTACATCATGTTTCAGTCGAAACATTGTTGCTCTGAGGATGGAGGTCCTCTGTAATAACTGCCCAGCTGGTGGTGTTGGTGTTTACAACCCAGGTTTTTGGGGCATGGTATGATTTCATCATGTATTTCTTATTCATATAAGTGTTAGAAATGGATAGTTTCGTAAAGAAGTATTTTGTTAATATCAACAATTTGGTTATTTAATTAACTAGGATGCCAATTTTCAGAAGCAATAACAGTAGCAAAAGGATAATTTCAGAAGCAGTAACAATTTGGTTTTTTTTTTTGTATTGTTCTGGTAGTTTTTTACCTTTTATGTTCTGATGTTAGGCAGATATTCAGTACATGTTCTGTTTTCATACCCTTTCTACCTTTTGTTTTCTATAATGCTACCATTTCAACTTACAGAACATAGAAGATGGGAAGGCTTACAATCTCATTATGTATGTTAAGTCTCCAGAAACAATGGATTTAACAGTTTCATTAACAAACTCTGATGGGTTGCAAAACTTGGCATCAACTACGATAACGTTAGTGTTTTTTCTCACAATGTTTAGAAAGAAGGAGAATATTTCCTTATTCATAATAGCTGAAGGGATTGCACTGCTGCAGAGTTTCTGGCACATCAAATTGGACAAAAGTGGAGCAGAAGCTGGTTGCTAAAGGAACCAATAGAACCTCAAGGCTTCAAATAACAACTAACAAAAAAGGAGTTGTATGGCTTGATCAAGTATCACTCATGCCTGAAGACACATACAAGGTATGTTATATTATTTTATTAGTCTGCATAGTGAAAAACACAATTA